>NC_140019.1:6604613-6873778 GCF_964263955.1 Coregonus lavaretus
AAGACATCAATATTAAGATTAAAGGCTATTTTTTAAAGACAGAAAATACCCACCACAGATGAATGATTAAACCTTATTCCTTCAGTAATCCATGTGTAGGCTGCAAAAGATTGTCTGTATACAATTCATACAATTATTCAAGCTATTTTAGATGGGGACAGGCTGCTCAAGAGATCCGCAGGAACAAATTGATCATCAACCTACATCTCAGGTTTGGGTGTGCACTTAGTAATTCAAACATACAAAGCCAGGGCAATCATTTAGATTATCAGAACAAGGGTTCAAAAGCTGCCTGACACCTATGAACATAAGATATGTTTTTGCCTCTTTTTGTCATAAGGTTCTCAGTTATGGTTCCAAATTCGCATGCACTGAAGCATGAAGCTAGAATTTTTTTTACGTTATTATTTCAGTTGCTCTGGACAAGGAATTCTGAAAGTGAATCTCTCCCAAAGTGAAATCATTCCTGAAACATGACAGTACGCTTGTTCCTTCAGATAACATCTAGTTCAGGTTGAGAAACAATCGGGTCAGTCTATCTCTCTCACTCCCACTCTCTATCTCTGTGGCCCATGTATGAGAGAGGAGAGAGAGAGAGAGAGAGAGAGAGAGAGAGAGAGAGAGAGAGAGAGAGAGAGAGAGAGAGAGAGAGAGAGAGAGAGAGAGAGAGAGAGAGAGAGAGAGATCAGATGAGAGTTGTTGGTTTACCCACGATTGGCTTTGTTAATGAAAGATGCTCCATGCCAGGGAAATTATATGTGTAATCTAATTAATGGGAAGGTCTGCTGTAGGTCCACTGTACTGTAGTTCTTCACTGCATTTTGTCCAGATGGCAATTTCTTCCAAAATCAACAGTTGAGAGAGAGATAGAGAGTGTACAAACACCCTCCCTCTAGCACATTAATTAGCCTGTTCCTCTTCTTCTAGAACAAAGAGAGAAGATGCTCCCCTGCTGGGGATGGGAATCGGGACACATCTTTGTTTGCGTAGGATTAAGCATCAGAATTAAAGTTGAATTCCAACATGTTTGTATCACACTGAATAAGGTGAAAGGGGATTTCCATAAAATGCAAATTTCATACCTTCGCTTTGTCCCAAATCCTAAAATGTGAATGCACCAGTGTTTTACTGCACAGTGGTACAGGGAGCCATTAGTCATGCTCCACAAATTGGCAATGATGCACCGTGGTGAGCAAGGGCACTGATTGAAGGATAAGGACAGCCCAACGTGTGAATAAGCCCTCTATGTCACTTCTGCTAAAAAGTAAAACAAGTTCAACAGAGTCAAATAAAGAAGAGTCAGAACTTGTCACCCTTACCTTTTTGTTTGTGCCAGTGCTTTTTCTGTGCAGGGTAAAGGTTGTCTTGACTTGATGTGATGTCCTTGTAAAATGTTGACATCCGTGGACAGGGTATATGCAACAGATGGAGGAGGGTAGTTGGACCTTTCTCTTCACAACTGGGACATACACTGTTGAACAGGGATCATCAACTACAGTGCCTTCAAATAGTATTCATACCCCTTGAATTATTCCACATTTTGTTGTGTTACAGCCTGAAATCAAAATTGATAAATGTTTCCCCTCATCCATCTACACACAATATCCCATAATGACAAAGTGAAAACATGTTTTTCAAAATGTTTGCACATTTATTGAAAATGAAATACAGAAATATCTAATTTACATAAGTATTCACACCCCTGAGTCAATACTTTGTAGAAGCACATTTGGCAGGGGTTACAGCTGTGAGTCTTTCTGGGTACATTTCTAAGACCTTTCCACACCTGGAATGTGCAACATTTGCCCATTATTCTTTACAAAATTCTTCAAGCTCTGTCAAATTGGTTGTAGGACATTGCTAGACAATTTTCAGGTCTTGCCATAGATTTTCCAGTAGATTTAAGTCAAATCTGTAACTCGGCCACTAAGGAACATTCACTGTCTTCTTGGTAAGCAACTCCAGAGTATATTTGGCCTTGTGTTTTGGGTTATTGTCCTGCTGAAAGGTGAATTAATCTCCCAGTGTCTGGTAGAAAGCAGACTGAACCAGGTTTTCCTCTAGGATTTTGCCTGTGTTTTGCTCCATTCCATTAATTTTTTATCCTGAAAAACTCCCCAGTCCTTAACGATTACAAGCATACCATAATATGATGCAGCCACCACTATGCTTGAAAATATGGAGAGTGGTACTCAGTAATGTGTTGTATTGGACTTGCCCCAAACATAACACTTTGTATTCAGGATAAAACGTTAATTGCTTTGCCACATTTTTTGCAGTTTTACTTTAGTGCCTTGTTGCGAACAGGATGCATGTTTTGGAATATTTTTTTTGTATACAGGCTTCCTGCTTTTCATTCGGTCGATTAGGTTAGTATTGTGGAGTAACTGGAATGTTGTTGATCCATCCTCAATTTTCTCCTATCACTGCCATTATACTCTGTAACTGTTTTAAAGTCACCATTGTGAAATCCCTGAGCGGTGTCCTTCCTCTCCGGCAACTGAGTTAGGAAGGACACCTGTATCTTTTTAGTGACATGGTGTATTGATGCACCATCCAAAATGTAATTAATAACTTCACAATGCTCAAAGGGTTATTCAATTTCTGCTTGTTTTATTTCTACCCATCTACCAAAAGGTGCTCTTTCTTAGAGAGGCATTGGAAAAATGTCCCTGGTCTTTGTGGTTGAATCTGTGTTTGAAAGTCCCTGCTCGACTGAGGGACTTTACAGATAATTGTATGGGGTACAGAGATGAGGTAGTAGTTCAAAAATCATGGTAAACACTACTATTGCACGCAGAGTGAGTCCATGCAACTTATTTAGGCTTGCCATAATAAAGGGGTGAATACTTATTGACTGAAGACATTTCAGCTTTTCAGTTTTTATTAATTTGTAAACATTTCAAAAAACCATAATTCCACTTTGACATTATGGGGTATTGTGTGTAGGCCAGTGACATTTAATATTTTTTTGAATCTATTTTAAATTCAGGCTGTAACACAACAACATTTTGAAAAAGTCAAGGGGTGTGAATACTTTCTGAAGGCTCTGATTCTGAAGGCGGGACGATTTTTTCTTGAGCGGATGGTCGGGGGGACGGAACATAACATATAATTTGTAGACTGCAAATTGACCACAAGAAGCCCATACAGACATAATATTTGACTAAAACATAATCATGTATACGATCAGATGTGTCTCTCTATTATGAGTGGGAATACTTGTGAACAGATTTGCCAAATTAAAATCACATAGAGATTATTTCCTGGTGTTTTTACAGTCTTTTATGTCCAACAATGAACATTTAAAAAATATAAATAAAACTTGGGGGGCCAAATAAAATCACCCGAGGGCCAAATTCGGCCCACGGGCCTCCAGTTTAGGAACCTTGCTGTAGAAGAGGCTTGACTGCTGCTTCATTTAAATATTATGTTAATTCCAGCCGTCAAACATAATCACCTCTAATTATCTAGCCAGTGCTAGTTTTTTTTGTATTAGATTGTTTCATAAGTGGAGTTTGTGTAATGTCTGTCTGTAATCTAGAGTAGTAACGTACTTCTAAAGTTACAGTAGCCTAAACGTGGGGTGTGTGACTGTGCCCCCATTAAAGATGCATGGCTGATGCTGCAGTGTTGGTGGGGAACAGGTGGTGGCAGACCCTCTGGTCTGTGGATGGATGGGAGAGGGGAATGTTAGAACAGTTCCAACCAAATTAGCTGCTTACCTCATCACCCTCAGTGGAGCTGTCCTCTCCTCTACCACAGAGCCCAAGTTGTTTCAAAGTTCAAATGCAACCATAATGCACTTCCCCGTTTTAGATTCCCACTACTTTGTATGGTGCATTATAGGCTAAGAATTTGCTAAAAATACGTTTTGTACCAAGCTAGAGGGTAACGGCTCCATCTCCAATAGATTTATGAGCGACTCATGTCATTACTGTGGATATCATGCCAATCATTTAAAAAACATTGCTTCTCTGTAAGTTAGCAGAGCATCTCTCTGCTCACATATTTCTTCCCGGTGGAATAACGAGCAAATTTGTAATCTTGTGTTGGCAATCTTATCCAAAAGGAGAAGCTGTGAAATTGGGGCAATTAGTTTGAGCATCACCCTCAATTATTCCTAATGATGAGTTTTAACTGTTCTTTGCCTCTAACTGTGCTGTGAGTAAAATATTCTAGTTCCTGTGAATGTACTCATAGTGCAATACAACACATGCTAACTAGGCCTAACACTGATATTGAGTGAATCATTGGGAAAAGGAGAGCTAGCTTCTTCAACAGGGCAGGAATGGCAGAACACATTTATTTACTCACTGTGCTCTACCAATGATACAAATACTATGTTACTTATGTCCGGAGGGCATTTTAGAGGATGTGTTTTTTTCACTGTCTTGCTATCTTTCTGGAAGCTGCTATAAAGAAAAGCTCAGACTTATATAAACATGATTTGGAATTAGATATTGTTATCTTGGTGTTTCAGCTAAAAGATCCAGACTCCATAGAAATTAAATGTGGTCTCATGACAACAGCGTTGTCTCTTCGCTTGTTGTTTTATATTACTTGCGGGATTAGCAGTCCAAATCAGAGGTGGTTGACGTTTTCACAGTATATGTCTGTTTACCGTGGCTTGTGAATGCGAGGTGATGGGACATGATCCATTGTCCATGTGGCAACCATACAGCAGGAGTCTAGATAGAGACAGTGACCCTTGCCGCTGGTGCATCGTGTAGAGTAGACCACACAGAGGAGTGGGGAGGTGTGGAACTGTGGAAGGCTACTGTGACAGCATCACTCTAGAACTGGAGCCTGGATCAAGGGGTCTGTCGCAGGTCGACACTGTGGAGACATCCCTACCATTGACAGTTGAGTGGAGTGGGATATGTGGTGGCGTGATATGTGCACGGAATCTAGCCGGTGGATCAGTCTTGGATGGCTGGTTGTGGCACCTGTCAGTTCATCCTCCCCCACCTCTCCAACTGCCCCTTCATTACTTGAAACAGCATGTCTGGACAAGTTAGGACGGCCGTCACTCCAGCATCACAACTCGCTCACAATGAACTCAAACTTTCTTCCTGGAGGACAGACATCCATTGGATGGCCCCATTGTCAGGAACAATCCATTGTTTTTACATATCTCCTCCATAGTAGTAGTGCGTGCAAGGGTGTAAGTGCGTGCATGGGTGCACGTCTATGCCTTTGTCTGAGTTGTGTAAGTCAAACAATGTAGCCACAGTATTTCGTATCATTATGCCAAATTTGTTCATCCGTGATTTTACTGTAACTACCAGCACAATGTCATAGGACATGCTTGGCATTAATCATTCCTATTCGAGAGCACCGCCGCTGGCAAATGTAGGGGAAGTTAAATAAATATTAATTACCTGTAAATAACGTGAGAGAGCTGTCTTATTTAAATTACAGTACAGGACAGAGGTTTCTACAATTCAACCTGCAGTATAATGGCTGTAAAAGCAGTTAGCAGTAGTCGGCTGGGCTGTCAGTGATGGATGCCCTGCAGATGTTCCCAGGTACATCTCATTATGCTGTATACATTGAATAGGTTCCCATCTAAAGGTCAGAGAGGACACCACCACCGAAAGAGTTATATTAACATGGAATCCAGTGTTCAGCAGCAAAGCGAGCTCTGGCTGGATTTTTTAAAAAAGGCTCCTTGTTTGCATCCCAAATGGCACTCTATTCCTTATATAGTGCACTACTTTTGTCAAAAGTAGTACACTATTTAGGGAATAGGGTGCAATTTGGGATTCAGGCCATATAATACAGTATGCTGCAAGGCAGGTCTATGATTGCATATCAAAGACTTTTTGGAACCAGTAGCTGTGCGTGGGTAAAATCACTAGGGAAGCCAGAAAAAAAAGCCATATTACAACCTGTGTTGTGATAATTGCGTTGTTTGCTCTATATCCTTTTAGTTCATATGCCTTGCGACTGTGATATATAGGCCTAAAGGCCGATACAATAAGAAGACACAGTGGCAGAATAAATTCAACCACACCTTTGTTTCATCACAAAAGTGATGAGTGCAACTTCTGTCCGGTGAAGTCCATAAAGCTTATTGCATGTAAAAAACAGTTACATGACCTACAGCATGGTCAAGCAAGTTAATGTTTCCGACATTTTCGGACCACTAAACAACTATTGATTTAGAACCACGAAAAGTTACCGCAAGTCGCAAAGAAAACAGGAGCTGCCTCCACTATTCTAGCACCATTTCAACTTCAATATCATCAAATCACCTATGCTTAGTCTAATACAGTGACAACTAAAAGATACCAAAAACAATTGAGTTCAATCAACGTAAGCTAAATACGATGTGGCAGTCCATGTTTTTCTCTCTCTGTGTGTGTGTGTGTGTGTGTGTGTGTGTGTGTGTGTGTGTGTGTGTGTGTGTGTGTGTGTGTGTGTGTGTGTGTGTGTGTGTGTGTGTGTGTGTGTGTGTGTGTGTGTGTGTGTGTGTGTGTGTGTGTGTGTGTGTGTGTGTGTGTGTGTGTGTGTGTGTGTGTGTGTGTTCGTGCAAGTAAAAAAACATGTTGACACCCTACGTGTAGCTCAGTTTGTAGAGCATGGCGCTTGCAACGCCAGGGTTGTGGGTTCGATTCCCACGGGGAGCCAGTATGAAAAAAAATGAAAAAAGAAATGCACTCACTGTAAGTCGCTCTGGATAAGAGCGTCTGCTAAATGACTAAAAATGTTTGTTTTTTTAATGTAAAAAAGCCAATGCCATCATCTCTTTCATGTTGAAAAAAAATGTCTATCACTCTGTCATAAAGTACACACTTTTATTTTTTGTAGTCTTAGGCTACCTGGCTAACATGTATTAGCTAGTTAACTTCCATTCTCTCAGGCCAGGGGCACAATGTATACATTAATGGTTGGATCAGAATCGCCGTTATAATCATTGGCTAGTACGGAGAATTAAGTAAAACCCAAGTCCAAATCCCTATCTCCATCCATGGATAATTTAGGAAAGGGCCAATTTTAGCTAGCTAGCTACTGGAGGACAACAACACAACGAGATGCAACAATTCAAGTTATTTCTGTCAATGACGGATGCTCTTGATGCGATGTGATAGGAGTGAAGTCAAATCCAAACTGGCTTCCCTTGACATATTTTTTTTGGTGCGCCAGGACCATTCACAGTTGAACTCACACAGTTTAGCTCAACGCTGATTGGCTATTATTTTATACTTTTTTTATCAAGAGGCCAAATGCTCACTGGCTTCCCTTGCATTCAATGCTACGGGCGGCAACAATGTCATACTCTTTTGGACCAGACAGCATCAGATTGATGGCCTACACAGAGGCGCTCTGTTTCGCTCGCTCGGATACTTTCTCCGGTGAGATACATTCAGCCTCTTGTGAATTGAAGGACAATTATGAAACATAGAGAGACGAAAGATAAATAATTGCATATGTTTTTTTCTTTGTCAACTTTTGAGGGAAGCCTGGCTTCCCTTGGCATCCATGAATACACGTCACTGTTTGGAACTCAATTATGTTGGAATGTCGATTTACAGGTAGTTTAAGTTAATGTGGTCTTGAGATACAGTATACTACACACATTACATGAGCAACTCTCCCATTCCTTCCACCTGCCTGTAGTATGAAATAGAATAAAACAATTTCAAGTTAGGGGATTCTCAAGTGTAGTCTGGAGAATATTGGGCATGATCCTAATTGAAGGAGAAATCTATAAATTGTGTAGATTAGATAAAGCCTCTTGGACTCCAATTGAAGTTAATAAAATATTTGATAATGTTTTTAAAGGGGCTACGGACAGCTAGCGGCCAGCAATTCTTAATTAGTTGAAAGGTTTGTAGAGAAACCACTGAAAACCTGGTTAAAAGTCCAATGCAGACATTTTTTTTCTCAATATCAAATCATTTCTAAGTACCTTGCTGGGATTGTTTTCAATTGAAATGGTCAAAAAGAAACAAAAATAGCTTCATAGCAAAGAGCAATTTCTCAAGCAAGAATTGTGCTAGGACTGTCTGGGAGTGTTCCAAGTGGGGAGGAGGAAACTGAAAACTAGCTGTTATTGGCATAGAGGTTTGGATTCTTTTTCACAGGAAAATCACGCTTTTGACCGCACTGGGCCTTTAAACATCTACTACTAAGAATTTGATGTTATTTGCTCAAATATTCACATCCTAATAATTTATTAGAATTGTTGTTAAGGTCTGTTGTTAAGGTCTCACCTGAGACAAAATAAACCATGTTGCTTTGTCAGCACATCCAGCATTTAGCAATCCACTACGGGGATTATTTTTATCTGGATGACTTCATACACTCCCATGAATCCCACTGTGAATTATTCAAAGGTGTTACATAATTACGGTTCAAGATATACCCTATTTTTCACCGATGATATTTATCACATCAGGCAAATGTGTTAATGTGCTGAAAACAGGAGCTCCACCAAGATTATTGTTCTATATAATGAAGAGACGTTGGGGAGTTGTGATGTTGGATGTTACAGCTTGTTATCTCCAGTTAGGATTATGTTGACAGAATGATCAAAATACCCTGAATGCATCCATCACACACCCAGCCTAATTAAAATGCTTGGGAAATAGATTATAGCAAAGGGCACGGGTGTAAGAAACAACCATTTGTTTACTCATTTGGGAGCAGCCTATATCCAAATAAATGTTGATTTTGACATTCAGTTAATTGCACATAGTGTTTGAATGAGGATTGCTGTGTGAACACAGCACATTCTCTCTCGTAGGTTAATTGATCAGACTTGTGGGAGTGAATCATTGCCTTTGTCAGCTAGTCTCTAGTCTTTATACCCCTCCATCCACCTTAGGCATTCACACCCTGTTTAAACAACATCACAGCCCTCGCCAACCAGCCAGGCATGTGACTCAGGAATTGTGTTGTCCATATAACATTGATGTAAATCAAACAGCTATGACGGTGTTGGAATCTAGACAGGATAACGCCAGCTCTAAGGTTATGGTAAGGTTTGGGTGAAAATAAGAATTAAATAAGAGCTTTCAGAGAAGAATTGCAATGGTATGTTACTATATTTCAGTCAACTCAGCTGTCTTTAAACAATACCCAGTCCAAGATGATAATTGCAGTGTTATGAGTGTGACTTGTTGAAAGATTGCAGGGTTTGTCATTTCCTCTTTCTGTGTGGATTTACTTGTCTTGAAATGAGATAATCCACACAGAACATGACCCTTTGGCCAGCCTAATGGATTTGACAGAACAAACAGACTTCGCTCTTTTTGAAAGAAACAGTCAACAGACAATATTATTAAAACTTGACCCAAGATGATTAAAGCCAGCTTGGTATTACAGTGTGGTGAACCATGTCTGTCCAGCACTGTTTACTCACATTTCAGATCATCCCCCTCAGTGATCTCATACAGCAGAGATTTCAGTCGAATTTCATTCAGATCCACTACCTACATTTTGTGCCCTACAACACTTAGGATCAATTAGGTTTTACCCCTAATAGTATTACAGTACAGAGAACTTGCACTTCAGGATAAGAGATTTCAGGATAAGAGACTTCAGGATAAGAGATTTCAGTCGAATTTCATTCAGATCCACTACCTACATTTTGTGCCCTACAACACTTAGGATCAATTAGGTTTTACCCTTAATAGTATTACAGTACAGAGAACTTGCACTTTAACTTTTATTAGACTTCATGCATTTCGGGATGCACCCAAAGGCAAGTGTTACACTGCCTACAGATAGAGGCATACAATGTCAGCGTGTTCGTATGATATCCCATTCTGTACATTTTGTACGTTGCGGTAAAGTAGAGTTGAGTTGGCATATCACTTTCATAAATGCTTGGACAAATGTTATTCTGCACCGCAGCAGGCGTTAGAAGTGAATATATTTTGATATTTTGCCCTGCTAGAGCTGCCCCGGTCAACAGAAAGTGCTGTTATTGTGAAGTGGAAACATCTAGGAGCAACAATGGCTCAGCCGTGAAGCGGTAGGCCACATAAGCTCACAGAACGGGGACCGCCAAGTACTGAAGCGCGTAGTGTGTACTACCGAGTTCCAAACTGCCTCTGGAAGCAACATCAGCACAAGAACTGTTAGTCGGGAGCTTCATGAAATGGGTTTCCATGGTTGAGCAGCCGCACACAAGCCTAAGATCACCATGCGGAATGCCAAGCGTCGGCTGGAGTGGTATAAAGCTTGACGCCATTGGACTCGAAACGTGTTCTCTTCACCATCTGGCAGTCCGACAGACGAATCTGGGTTTGGCGGATGACAGGAGAACGTTACCTGCCCCAATGCATAGTGCCAACTGTAAAGTTTGGTGGAGGAAGAATAATGGTCTGGGGCTGTTTTTCATGGTTCGGGCTAGGCCCCTTAGTTCCAGTGAAGGGAAATCTTAACGCTACAGCATACAATGACATTCTAGACGATCTGTGCTTCCAACTTTGTGGCAACAGTCTGGGCAAGGCCCTTTCCTGTTTCAGCATGACAATGCCCCTGTGCACAAAGCGAGGTCCATACAGAAATGGTTTGTCGATAGCGGTGTGGAAGTACTTGACTGGCCTGCACAGAGCCCTGACCTCAACCCCATCGAACACCTTTGGGATGAATTGGAACGCCAACTGCGAGCCAGGCCTAACCGCCCAATGTCAGTGCCCGACCTCACTAATGCTCGTGGCTGAATGAAAGCAAGTCCTCGCAGCAACGTTTCAACATCTAGTGGAAAGCATTCACAGAAGAGTAGAGGCTGTTATAGCGACAAAGGTGGGACCAACTCCATTCATTCCAGGATTTTGAATTAGATGTTCGACGAGCAGGTGTCCACATACTTTTGGTCATGTAGTGTAAGTTCAGGAGTAGAGATTCACATAAGTTGCATGGACTCACGCTGTGTGCAATAATAGTGTTTAGCATGATTTTTGAATGACTACCGCATCTCTGTATCCCACACATTCAATTATCTGTAAGGTCCCTCAGTTGAGCAGTGAATTTCAAACATAGATTCAACTACAAAGACCAGGGAGATTTTCCAATGCCTCGCAAAGAAGGGCACCTATTGGTAGATGGGTAAAAATCTAAAAAGCGTCTGCATGTTATAGGTATGCTTGTAATCGTTAAGGACTGGGGAGTTTTTCAGGATAAGAAAATTAATGGAATGGAGTTAAGCGCAGGCAAAGTCCTAGAGGAAAACCTGGTTCAGTCTGCTTTCCACCAAACACTGGGAGATGAATTCACCATTCAGCAGGACATTAATCTAAAACACAAGGCCAAATCTACAATCGAGTTGCTTACCAAGAAGACAGTGAATGTTCCTGAGTGGCTGAGTTACAGTTTTGACTTAAATCTGCTGGAATATATATTGCAAGACCTGAAAATGGTTGTCTAGCAATGATCAATAACCAATTTGACAGAGCTTGATGTATGTTGAAAAGAATAATGGGCAAATGTTAAACAATCCAGGTGTGGAAAGCTCTTAGAGACTTACTCAGAAAGACTCGCAGCTGTAATCGTTGCCAAATGCCAAAGATGATTCTAACATGTATTGACTCAGGGTGTTGAATACTTATTTAATCAGTGCATTCGGAAAGTATTCAGACCCCTTCACTTTTTTCACATTTTGTTACGTTACAGCCTTATTCTAAAATGGATTCAATTATAATTTCCCCCCCCATCAATTTACACACAATAACCCATCATTACAAAGCAAAAACAAGTTTAGAAATGTTTGCAAATGTATATAGAAAAAAAAGAGAAATATCACATTTACATGAGTATTCAGACCCTTTACTCAGTGCTTTGTTAAAGCACCTTTGGCAGCGATTACAGCTTAGAATATTCTTGGGTATGACGCTACAAACTTGGCACACCTGTATTTGGGGAGTTTCTCCCATTCTTCTCTGCAGATCCTCTCAAGTTCTGTCAGGCTGGATGGGGAGCGTCGCTGCACAGCTATATTCAGGTCTCTCCAGAGATGTTCAATCGGGTTCAAGTCCGGGCTCTGGCTGGGCCACTCAAAGACATTCAGAGACTTGTCCTGAAGCAACTCCTGCGTTGTCTTGGCTGTGTGCTTAGGGTCGATTTCCTGTTGGAAGGTGAACCTTCGCCCAAGTCTGAGGTCCTGAGCGCTCTGGAGCAGGTTTTCATCAAGGATCTCTCTGTACTTTGCTCCGTTCATCTTTCCCTCGATCCTGACTAGTCTCCCTGTCCCTGCCACTGAGAAACATCCCCACAGTATGATGCTGCCACCACCATGCTTCACCGTAGGGATGGTATTGGCCAGGTGATGAGCGGTGCCTGGTTTCCTCCAGACTTGACGCTTGGCATTCAGGCCAAAGAGTTTAATCTTGATTTCATCAGACCAGACAATCTTGTTTCTCATGGTCTGAGAGTCCTTTAGGTGCCTTTTGGCAAACTCTAAGTGGGCTGTCATGTGCCTTTAACTGAGGAGTGGCGTCCGTCTGGCCACTCTACCATAAAGGCCTGATTGGTGGAGTGCTGCAGAAATGGTTGTCCTTCTGGAAGGTTCTCACATCTCCACAGAGGAACTCTGGAGCTCTTGCAGAGTGACCATCGGGTTCTTGGTCATCTCCCTGACCAAGACCCTTTTCCTCCGATTGCTTAGTTTGGCCGGGCGGCCAGCTCTAGGAAGAGTCTTGGTGGTTCCAAACTTCTTCCATTTAAGAATGATGGAGGCCACTGTGTTCTTGGGGACCTTCAATGCTGCAGAAATGTTTTGGTACTCTTCCCCAGATCTCTGCCTCGACAAAATCCTGTCTTTGAGCTCTACGGAAAATTCCTTCGACCTCATGGCTTGTTTTTTGCTCTGACATGCACTGTCAACCGTGGAACCTTATATAGAGAGGTGTGTGCCTTTCCATTGTGGGTAGAGTGATGGGGAATTTTTATTTATTTAATCCATTTTAGAATAAGGCTGTAAGATAACATTTGGAAAAAGTGAAGGGGTCTGAATACTTTCCCGAATGTGTTTTATTTCAGTTTTTTATTTTATTACAAATGTTATCATTTTTCTTCCAATATTTTGTGTATATCGTTGATGTCACACCCTGGCTCTGGGGACTCTAATATGTTGAGCCAGGGTGTGTAGAGTCTATGTGTTTTGTTCTATGTTCTCATTCTAGTATTGTGTTTCTATGTTGGCCAGTGTGGTTCTCAATCAGAGGCAACGAGTATCAGCTGTTGCTTGTTGTCTCTGATTGGGAACCATACTTAAGCAGCCAGTTTTCCCACAGTGTTGGTGGGATCTTGTTCCTGTATAGGTTTGTGTTTGCACCTTTGGACGTCACATTATCGTTTTGTTGTTTTGTTCGTGCTACTCTAAATAAAGTAAAGTATTTCCACCTGTCCGTTGGTGTCACCTGTGCAGTACTCTGGACTTTGTTTATTGTAACGCACTGTGTTTGCGTTGTCGCTCGCCTCCTTGTTTTGAGGTCCTTTATTTTGTATGGTTTATACAGTTAGTAAAGTCTTGTTTGACTCAGCCTATGTGTCCTGTGTCTGACTCCTCAACCGCATCCACATCAACACTGACAGAATAACACACCATAACAGGACCAAGCAGCGTGTCCAGGAGCAGACAGCCTGGACGTGGGAGCAGATATTGGACGGGCAGGGGTCCTGGACCTGGGAGGAAATCCAGGCCGGGATGGATCGCCGTCCGTGGGAGGAGACGGTGGTGGCGCGCCGGAGAGAGGAGCAACGGCGTCAACAGTGTCGTCGTCGGATGGACGAGAGGCAACCCCAAAAATTTTTTAGGGGGGGGCACACGGCATGGGCGACGGGGCAGCAGGAGGCAGCCACAGGGCGTATTGGGAGGTTAGGAGAGGAGGCCACCAGGTTAAGGGGGCTATTGGTAAGGAGAGAGCAGGAGTTAGTGGGTCAGAGGGAGGAGCTACTGGATGCTAGAAGGGAGAAGGAGAGAGTAGAGGCAAGGCGAGAGGAACTGAGTAGGCAGCTGAGGGAGCGGAGGGTTATGAAGAAACCCAGTCCCGCTCCTCACACCAAGCAAGTGGTGTGTGTCACCAGTCCGGTCCGGCCCGTTCCTGCTCCCCGCACTAAGTTAGTAGTGCGTGTTCCCAGTCCGGCCCGACCCGTTCCTGCTCCCCGCACTAAGTTAGTAGTGCGTGTTCCCAGTCCGGCCCGACCCGTTCCTGCTCCCCGCACTAAGTTAGTAGTGCGTGTTCCCAGTCCGGCCCGACCCGTTCCTGCTCCCCGCACTAAGTTAGTAGTGCGTGTTCCCAGCCCGGCCCGGCCTGTTCCTGCCCCTCGCACCAAGCCTACGGTGCGCATCGCCAGCCCGGCCCGGCCTGTTCCTGCTCCCCGCACCAAGGCAAGGGTGCGCGTCGCCAGCCCGGCCCGGCCTGTTCCTGCCCCTCGCACCAAGCCTACGGTGCGCGTCGCCAGCCCGGCCCGGCCTGTTCCAGCTCCACGCACCAAGCCAGGGATGCGCGTCGTCAGCCCGGTCCGGCCTGTTCCTGCTCCCCGCACCAAGCCAATGGTGCGCGTCGTCAGCCCGGTCCGGCCTGTTCCTGCTCCCCGCACCAAGCCAATGGTGCGTGTCGTCAGCCCGGTCCGGCCTGTTCCTGCTCCCAGCACCAAGCCAATGGTGCGCGTCGTCAGCCCGGTCCGGCCCGTTCCTGCTCCCCGCACCAAGCCAGGGGTGCGCATCGTCAGCCCGGTCCGGCCCGTTCCTGCTCCACGCACCAAGCCAGGGGTGCGCGTCGTCTGCCCGGTCCGGCCCGTTCCTGCTCCGCGCAACAAGCCAGGGGTGCACATCGTCAGCCCGGTCCGGCCCAGTCCTGCTCCCCGCACCAAGCCTGTGGGGCGCGTCGTCAGCCCGGTCCAGCCCGTTCCTGCTCCCCGCACCAAGCCTGTGGTGCGCATCGTCAGTCCGGCACAACCCGTGCCTGGGTCACCGGTACCTGGTCAGGTACCGGTCAGCTGCTCCACATCGGAGTCCAAGCAATCCACTCCACCGATGTCCAGTCCAGCTCCAGCCAGCGGGGCCAGACCGGACCAGGGGCGCTACGGGGGGATAGTTGAGGGGTGGTGGTCATGCCCGGAGCCGGACCCGCCTCCGAGGAGGAATGCCCACCCAGCCCTCCCCTGTTCGGTTATGTTTGGTGCGGTCGCAGTCCGCGCCTTTGGGGGGGGGTACTGTCACACCCTGGCTCTTGGGACTCTAATATGTTGAGCCAGGGTGTGTAGAGTCTATGTGTTTTGTTCTATGTTCTCATTCTAGTATTGTGTTTCTATGTTGGCCAGTGTGGTTCTCAATCAGAGGCAACGAGTATCAGCTGTTGCTTGTTGTCTCTGATTGGGAACCATACTTAAGCAGCCAGTTTTCCCACAGTGTTGGTGGGATATTGTTCATGTATAGGTTTGTGTTTGCACCTTTGGACGTCACGTTATCGTTTTGTTGTTTTGTTCGTGCTACTCTAAATAAAGTAAAGTATTTCCACCTGTCCGTTGGTGTCACCTGTGCAGTACTCTGGACTTTGTTTATTGTAACGCACTGTGTTTGCGTTGTCGCTCGCCTCCTTGTTTTGAGGTCCTTTATTTTGTATGGTTTATACAGTTAGTAAAGTCTTGTTTGACTCAGCCTATGCGTCCTGCGTCTGACTCCTCAACCGCATCCACATCAACACTGACAGTTGACAAAAAATGATAATTCATTAAATTTTAATCCCACTTTGTAACGCAACATTTAATGTGGAAAAAGTCAAGGGGTGTGAATACTTTCTGAAGGCACTGTACAGGGAGTACCAGTACCAGATCAATGTGCAGAGGTACGAGTCATTTGAGGTACAGTGGGGAGAACAAGTATTTGATACACTGCCGATTTTGCAGGTTTTCCTACTTACAAAGCATGTAGAGGTCCTTAATTTTTATCATAGGTACACTTCAACTGTGAGAGATGGAATCTAAAACAAAAATCCAGAAAATCACATTGTACGATTTTTAAGTAATTAATTTGCATTTTATTGCATGACATAAGTATTTGATACATCAGAAAAGCAGAACTTAATATTTGGTACAGAAACCTTTGTTTGCAATTACAGAGGTCATACGTTTCCTGTAGGTCTTGACCAGGTTTGCACACACTGCAGCAGGGATTTTGGCCCACTCCTCCATACAGACCTTCTCCAGATCCTTCAGGTTTCGGGGCTGTCGCTGGGCAATACGGAGTTTCAGCTCCCTCCAAAGATTATCTATTGGGTTCAGGTCTGGAGACTGGCTAGGCCACTCCAGGACCTTGAGATGCTTCTTACGGAGCCACTCCTTAGTTGCCCTAGCTGTGTGTTTCTTGTTGTTGTCATGCTGGAAGACCCAGCCACGACCCATCTTCAATGCTCTTACTGAGGGAAGAGCTCTTACTGGCCAAGATCTCGCGATACATGGCCCCATCCATCCTCCCCTCAATACGGTGCAGTCGTCCTGTCCCCTTTGCAGAAAAGCATCCCCAAAGAATTATGTTTCCACCTCCATGCTTCACGGTTGGGATGGTGTTCTTGGGGTTGTACTCATCCTTCTTCTTCCTCCAAACACGGCGAGTGGAGTTTAGACCAAAAAGCTCTATTTTTGTCTCATCAGACCACATGACCTTCTCCCATTCCTCCTCTGGAACATCCAGATGGTCATTGGCAAACTTCAGACGGGCCTGGACATGCGCTGGTTTGAGCAGGGGGACCTTGCGTGCGCTGCAGGATTTTAATCCATGACGGTGTAGTGTGTTACTAATGGTTTTCTTTGAGACTGTGGTCCCAGCTCTCTTCAGGTCATTGACCAGGTCCTGCCGTGTAGTTCTGGGCTGATCCCTCACCTTCCTCATGATCATTGATGCCCCACAAGGTGAGATCTTGCATGGAGCCCCAGACCGAGGGTGATTGACTGTCATCTTGAACTTCTTCCATTTTCTAATAATTGCGCCAACAGTTGTTGCCTTCTCACCAAGCTGCTTGCCTATTGTCCTGTAGCCCATCCCAGCCTTGTGCAGGTCTACAATTTTATCCCTGATGTCCTTACACAGCTCTCTGGTCTTGGCCATTGTGGAGAGGTTGGAGTCTGTTTGATTGAGTGTGTGGACAGGTGTCTTTTATACAGGTAACGAGTTCAAACAGGTGCAGTTAATACAGGTAATGAGTGGAGAACAGGAGGGCTTCTTAAAGAAAAACTAACAGGTCTGTGAGAGCCGGAATTCTTACTGGTTGGTAGGTGATCCAATACTTATGTCATGCAATAAAATGCAAATTAATTACTTAAAAATCATACAATGTGATTTTCTGCATTTTTGTTCTAGATTCCGTCTCTCACAGTTGAAGTGTACCTATGATAAAAATTACAGACCTCTACATGCTTTGTAAGTAGGAAAACCTGCAAAATCGGCAGTGTATCAAATACTTGTTCTCCCCACTGTATATATGTACATGAAGGCAGGGTAAATTGACTAGGCATCAGGATAGATAATAATAAGAGTAAAATAACATAGCAGCAGCAGCAAATGAGTGTAAAAGTGTGAGTGTGTGTAATGCTATTTAGCAGTCTTATGGATTGGGGGTAACAGCTGTCTCGGAGTCTGTTGGTCCGAGAGCCGATGCTCTGGTACCGCTTGCTGGATGGTAGCAGAATGACCAGTCTATGGCTTGGGTGGCTGGAGTGTTTGGCAATCTTTCTGACACCGCCTGATATAGAGGTCTGGATGGCAGGGAGCTTGACTCCGGTGATGTACTGGGCTGTCCACACCACCCTCTGTAGCGCTTTGCGGATAAGTGTGGTGCATTTGCCATACCAAGCGGTGATGCAGCCAGTCAAGATGCTCTCGATGGTGCAGCTTTAGAACTTTTTGAGAATCCAAGGGCACATGCTAAATCTTTTCAGCCTCCTGAGGGGGAAGAGGCGCTGCCGTGCCCTCTTCACGACTGTGAGGGTGTGTGTGGACCATGTTAGTTCCTTAGTGATGTGGACGCCAAGGAACTGGAAGCTCTCGACCCGCTCCACAACAGCCCTGTTGATGTGGATGGAGGCGTGCTCTCCCCTCTTTCTCCAATAGTCCACGATCATCTCCTTGGTCTTGCTTGGTCTTACATTTGACAAGCTTTAGCATGTTTTCGAGTATGCTATATAAAGCCCTTCAAAAATAAGTGCTACAAATTCCTCTTTCTTATTTACATAGACATGTTGATCTCTTATGTGATTCAATGTTCATGGGGTTGAACATTTTTGAGTGCATCAATATTCATATAATACATGCATTATTTAAATGCTATTTCTCCCATGCAGTTCCATCCAATCCCTTCCAACAGCGGAATGTTGGGTTATGAATTTACTGAATAAAATATCTAATCTGATTATTATTCTATGTGTAATGACTCTGGAGTTAGTATAGTAAACCAATGAGACCATTATGTTATGCATTATGTAGACCATACCACCCATGAGTAACCACTTTACTATTAAATTACCCCCGCATTCAGTTAATGTTGAGAGTTTTTCTTCAGTGGTTCTAAAGCCATTTTATATTATGCCTTGTAGTACTCTATTTGTAATGTTCATTGCTCAACAACCCTACGTAGAAGATAAGAACACAAGCAATTACGGCCTATGTACAGTAGGTAGAATGTTTGCATGTTAATGGCCCTGACTTTGCTGTGCCTAATTGAGGCTGTTTTTCTGTCTCCTGTCGGGAAACTTCCCTGCGAGCCCTGTGCCTTGGCCACTGCATCGTGAAGAGGGGCTTTGTTCACGGACAGGACAGATCTCTCTGACAGATGTGTGAGCTGGGCCTGGCTCACAAAGGGCTGAGGAGAGAATGCAAGTCTTTGTGGGGCCTGTGGGTTCCCACAGCCTGGCCTTTGTGATTCAACACCACTGAGTCACTGGCCTCTAGGTCTACAGCCAGAGCTCCAGAGCCAGAGCAACAACAATGGGGCTTGGCTGGCCATGACTCACACATGTGGCCTGGATTCAGCACGGAGCGAAGGGGAGCCAGCAAAGACCAAAAGGCATCACGGCTAGTGGTGGGCAGGCAAATCGTATGTGCAAATGTGGGGGCGAATGCTTTCATACTCATTTCCTGGCCGACAGTGGTGTGGTTTAATTCATCAAAGTGAGGATTTCTCTCTACCGCCTCCGATGTGTGTTTCAGTATGTTGGGGGAATAAATATAAATTATCAGGTATCAGAGTGAATCGTAACCCAGCTGACTCTTGATGACTTGTGATTGGCCGATGTGATGTGTAGGCGTAGAGGAGATGTGCAGGGTTAGCCTATAGCTCATCCCTCCACCAGAGAGCTCTGTGACCCCTGCCCCTGCTACTCTGGAGGCCAGAGAGATGATCATCATCTTTACTAGAGCCAAAGGCTACTGACACTGACTGGCAGCTAGACAGGATGCAATACAAGCAATGAGAAGAGTGACCCTTCACTGAACTTCCATTCATTTCAAGGGAATATACACTTTGATGCAATGCAGATCCCACATGTGAGATGGTGGGAGGACGTCAATTTCTTTACATATTAATTATCATCTAATGCAGAAGCACAGCTGAAGAGTGAGATAGATGGGTGTTCAATGGGCATATCAAATGGGCTGTCTGACCAAAGGCAATACTT
This sequence comes from Coregonus lavaretus, assembly GCF_964263955.1. Lineage (NCBI taxonomy): Eukaryota > Metazoa > Chordata > Actinopteri > Salmoniformes > Salmonidae > Coregonus > Coregonus lavaretus. Next base: position 6,624,243 of record NC_140019.1, read on the forward strand.
CGACAGAGTAGTATAAATATTTACTTTCTCCATTAACAGACTGATTGCCTATCCAATCACTGCACACATATCCATTAGTTAGCCCCGGCTATCCCAGGCTGAGCTGATCCAGGAGCTGTTACTGTGCTCAGATGGATCTGTTAGTGAAAGTATACAGACAGCAGTGTGGACTTCCTCCCAGACAAACTACTGTGTATCTCTCGTCGAATTTCAAACAACATAATTTGCTTTCCAGTGATGTCTCTCCAATTAGTCAGAAGAAATGAGAAATGCAAACTTGAGAGAGAGAGAGAGAGAGCAGAGAGAGAGAGAGAGAGAGAGAGAGACAGAGAGAAAAGCAGAGGAAAAGCACGTCCAGGAAAGGCCGGTCAGTACCGTGGATGTTATCGGTAGATTAATTGCTCTCTCCCAGCAGTCCTGTGTTTTCCTCCTCTTAACGAGCACTTAGAAGTACTGGCCTGGGCCGACAGAGGGAAACTGGAGAATACTATCTCCTCTAAGCCATCTTTCTGTTCAGAGGGAACTGTGTCAAAGGCCTGGAGTCGCTGATGCAAATTCTTGTGGAGTGCCTGGCACATGAAAGGGCTCCACTTATGAATGGCAATGTAAACCCTGTAGACCATTCCTACTACTTCCCTGGATGATTAATAACTCCTGATCAAAGCTGGGGTTGTCGTACATTACTACAGACAGACCCTTTTACTCTTCAAATGGTTAGAATCTTTTATCAAATCAAATATAATGTTATTTGTCACATGCTTTGTAAACAACAGGTGTAGACTAACAGTGAAATGCTTACTTACGGGGCCTTCCCAACAATGCAGAGAAAAAATAATAATATATATATATATATATATATATATAACATAAGGAATAAATACACAATGATAACTTAGTTATATACACTGGGTACCAGTACCCAGTTGATGTGTAGGGGTACGAGGTGATTTAGGTACATATGTACATATACAGTTGAAGTCAGAAGTTTACATACACTTAGGTTGGAGTCATTCAAACTCGTTGTTAACAAACTATAGTTTTGGCAAGTCGGTTAGGACATCTACTTTGTGCATGACACAAGTAATTTTTCCAACAATTGTTTACAGACAGATTATTTCACTTATAATTCACTGTATCACAATTCCAGTGGGTCAGAAGTTTACATACACTAAGTTGACTGTGCCTTTAAAGAGCTTGGAAAATTCCAGAAAATTATGTCATGGCTTTAGAAGCTTCTGATAGGCTAATTGACATCATTTGAGTCAATTGGAGGTGTACCTGTGGATGTATTTCAAGGCCTACCTTCAAACTCAGTGCCTTTGCTTGACATCATGGGAAAATCAAAAGAAATCAGCCAAGACCTCAGAAAAACAATTGTAGACCTCCACAAGTCTGGTTCATCCTTGGGAGCAATTTCCAAATGCCTAAAAGGTACCACGTTCATCTGTACAAACAATAGTTCGCAGGTATAAACACCATGGGACCATGCAGCCGTCATACCGCTCAGTCTCCTAGAGATGAACGTACTTTGGTGCGAAAAGTGCAAATCAATCCCAGAACAACAGCAAAGGACCTTGTGAAGATGCTGGAGGAAACAGGTACAAAAGTATCTATATCCACAGTAAAACGAGTCCTATATCGACATATCCTGAAAGGCCGCTCAGCAAGGAAGAAGCGACTGCTCCAAAACCGCCATAAAAAAGCCAGACTACGGTTTGCAACTGCACATGTGGACAAAGATCGTACTATTTGAAGAAATGTCCTCTGGTCTGATGAAACAAAAATAGAACTGTTTGGCCATAATGACCATCGTTATGTTTGGAGGAAAAAGGGGAGCTTGCAAGCCGAAGAACACCATCCCAACCGTGAAGAAAGGTGGCAGAATTATGCTGTGGGGGTGCTTTGCTGCAGGAGGGACGCGACTCTGAGATACAATAATACAGTTCTTCAGGTCCTGTTGATAGGATAGTCTTGAACGGAGCTCGTCCAGTTTGTTCTCTACTGACTGGACATTTGCCAATAGAACGGAGGGTAGTCTCGTCAGGATGCCGGTTCTTCTGCCTCTCTGTTGCCATTGCTTCCTCTTTCGAGTCTCGGGGATTAGGGCCTGAGAATGAGAATGCATGAGCAGAAAATAACCCCATACCTACAGTAAAATATGTTGGTGGATCTTTGATGTTACGAGGCTATTTTGCTTCCACTGGCTATTTTGCTTTCACTGGGGCCCATGTTAAGGTCAACGGCATCATGACCTTTACCCAGTACAAGGATATTTTTGCCAAAAACCTGGTTGCCTCTGCCAGGAGTCTGAAACTTGCCCGCAAGTGGAACTGTCCCTTAGCATTTTCTCATACATGTTTATAAATTAACCAGCATATTGCGTTAAATCAACTAACTAATGGACATTTGGCAGAGCCAATGGAATATGTATTTGGTACTATGGCATTTGGGAGCATGACTCTTCTACAGATTTATTCTTGGCTAAAGTATGAGCATCATGACATCTGTTTAGCCTTCTATAATCTCACTCATGATTGCACATGAGTAAATATCTAAGGTACTTGGATGAAAAAAATATGTATCATTCACTTGGTAAGTGTCCAGCTCAGTTGCCCTTGTATTTGATTTATTATTTTATGTCATTACACAGCACATACTGTATGTTGAGACTCCTCAGTGGGGGTATGTGCATTGAAGTGTTAATGATCATAATTTTGATATCCATTCAAGTTATTTCAGAAGATCAACATTTTAATCATTATTTTATTTAAATAATCTGTGGAGAGGAACAGAGTCAACAGCAACACAGCACAGACCACAGACATTTCAAAATAACACCATATCATAAATCATAACATACACTAGGCTACAGTATGTCTCCTAAGTCTGGCGTCAGTTCATCCATAAAGTAGATTAAAGGGTTGAGAGGAGTGGCTACACTCAATTAGATTGGACCCGATCAGAATCTCATAAGTGACATTTCTGAGAGGGGCTCCTCCTGAAAGGATACCAAGGACACTGACTGCATGGTCCTAGTTTTAATCCTATCATCTGGGTCAGGGCTCTTTGTGTTCATTGCCTGTAATGGGTTTAGGTCAGCATCCATGGATTTTAAATGGAGCCTGAGGACTGGGGACATAGCTGTTGATTTCTACTCTGTGATAACATAACTGAGTTAGGCCTAGCCAGTGAAATGCCTTTGGGCCACCGATCGGAGCACTTCACAGCACCTGATCAGACCAACTTGACATGCATCTTTGGGTGTGCAGCCAAAAAGGACAATCTTGCTATTTCATATGAAAAACAATATGCCTTCCCTATAGATAATTTAGGTCAGTTTCATTTATATAAATGTGATTGTGACCACAATGTAGAAATGTGTTGACTGAGTCATGGGAGGAACTGTTTTCACCTGTGGCTTTTGCAGGTGCCGTTATGGTATAAAGCGATGATTATGAAACTATTTTATCCAAGACCACTTTCTCCTGAATAAAGTTAGTCAGCATCTTTAGATTTTCACCCTGTTTTACTTGCTCAGCTGTCTAGTGGTGACTTGTCGTTTTAGCTGGTCAATTTGCAAGTTCATCCATTTTGTATTTTTTCCACATATTTATTAATATTTCTGTACAACCTCAGCATGGTTCAAATATAAATAGAGTAATGTCTCTCCAAAAAAGGAGATTTTAGGGAGAGTTGAACCTGCAAACAATATGGCTAAGCTTTACCTCTGAGCTACTTTCAGTCATGGTACAGGAATGGGTAATGAGTGCATGGTTAGTATTTATATGACCAAATATTAACATGTTTACTGATATTCATCACCCACAGGCTATTCGATGAGACATTTCTTCATCAAATGTTAAATTAAATATTGATATAGTATTCAGTGAGAGTTCTCCTTTCTCTAGTTAAGCATTTATTAAGGAAAACCCTCAGGATGTACATGAAAAAATTAATGGCCCTTCATTGGAAAATGCATACAGTAGGCAGAATATTTCCTCAACAATAATGGGAAATAAACTCAATTCAGAAATAGCTCAACCCTCAATAATTATGTTTATGTTAATTTGTTTTTTCAGACTTGAGCGCCCACAGTGGTGCAATGTTGAATCTTAATGTGTTCTGTTTGTTTTAATGTTTTAACTATTTAATTTGATCACATTGGCATAGAATTAGGTAGAATAGCATAAATTAGTATTGAGTCAATGTTATTGACCCTAATAACAATTGTAGCTTTACATATGGAATCATGACCACAGCTTGCATATTCAAAGAGAAAACAAGGCCAAAGAGTTGGCCATCTTTTATTGAAATTTCAGCATATATGATCAGAGTGCATATTTAGTATTCACTGGTAGTCATCAAGTGAACGTCTCGATGCAGCTCAGTGCATTTACAATACAAGGGCTATTAAAGTTCTCAAAGGAAAGATAAGTAGCTCTTATTAAATATCTTTATTGGCTGAAATTGATTTATTTCTGAAGGTTCTTCAGACCAATACATTAAGGGAGTTTAGCTAAATTATTGTTCACCAGTTTTCACTTTATTTTCATAGCCTACTAATCTTTCAATTTGAGCTTCAATCTTTAGGGAAATATAACCTATTGAGAGGTAAAGTGTATGGTAATTATTAGCTAGATTTCTAAAACATTTCATAATCCACACAACAACATTTAAGATTTTCTTCTACTATATGTCGATCATTGAACATTGTAGATAATAGCACTTACAGTGCATTCGGAAAGTATTCAGACCCCTTCACTTTTTCCACATTTTGTTATGTTATAGCCTTATTCTAAAATGGATTAAATTGTTTTTTTCCCCTCATCAATCTAAACAAACAGGTTTTTAGATTTTTTTCATATTTACACAAGTATTCAGACCTTTTACTCAGTACTTTGTTGAAGCACCTTTGGCAGCGATTACAGCCTCGAGTCTTCTTGGGTATGAGGCTACAAGCTTGGCACACCTGTATTTGGGGAGTTTCTCCCATTCTTCTCTGCAAATCCTCTCAAGCTCTGTTAGGTTGGATGGGGAGCATCGCTGCACAGCTATTTTCAGGTCTCTCCAGAGATGTTCGATCGGGTTCAAGTCCGGGCTCTGGCTGTGCCACTCAACGACATTCAGAGACTTTCAGAGCCACTCCTGCGTTGTCCTGAGGTACTTCATCAAGGATCTCACTGTACTTTGCTCCGTTCATCTCGCCCTCGATCCTGACTAGTCTCCCAGTCCCTGCTGCTAAAAAACATCCCCACAGCATGATGCTGCCAACACCATGCTTCACCGTAGGGATGGTGCCAGGTTTCCTTCATACATGATGCTTGGCATTCAGGCCAAAGAATTCAATCTTGGTTTCATCAGACCAGAGAATCTTGTTTCTCATGGTCTGAGAGTCTTTAGGTGCCTTTTGGCAAACTCCAAGCAGCAGTCGTGCCTTCTGTCTGGCCACTCCACCATAAAGGCCTGATTGGTGGAGTGCTGCAAAGATGTTTGTCCTTCTGGAAGGTTCTCCCATCTCCACAGAGGAACTCTGGAGCTCTGTCAGAATGACCATTGAGTACTTGGTCACCTCCCTGACCAAGGCCCTTCTCACCCGATTGCTCAGTTTGGCCGGGTGGCCAGCTCTAGGAAGAGTTTTGGTGGTTCCAAACTTCTTCCATTTAAGAATGATGGAGGCCACGGTTTTCTTGGGGACCTTCAATGCTGCAGACATTTTTTGATACCCTTCCCCAGATCTGTGCCTTGACACAATCCTGTCTCGGAGCTCTACGGACAATTCTTTCGACCTCATGGCTTGGTTTTTGCTCTGACATGCACTGTCAACTGTGGGACCTTATATAGACATGTGTGTGCCTTTCCAAATCATGTTCAATCAATTGAATTTACCAATGGAAACAGGACGCACCTGAGCTAAATTTCGAGTCTCATAGCAAAGGGCTTGAATACTTTTTAAAAAAGGTATTCCTGTTTTTAATTTTTTACACATTTTCAAAAAGGTCTAACAACCTGTTTTTGCTTTGTCATTATGGGGTATTGTGTGTAGATTGCTGAGATTTTTTACTTTTTAAAAATTCATTTTAGAGTAAGGCTGTAACGTAACACAATATGGACAAAGTCAAGGGGTCTGAATACTTTCCGAATGCACTGTATTCTCTGATGAGACTTGAAGTTTGTATTTCTGTTCTGTCGATTTGAGCCACCTGGTGCACACTTACCCTTTTGAGGGGGGACCACAGATGGGGAAGGTTTAAAAACTAACACACTCAGGGCAGAAGGGGAAGGTTTAGAGCAGCCCGAATTTGGCCTGCGGGTGGTTATATGTGGCCCCCCAAGTTTTCTGAGCACTAAAAACAATTGGGGCCATAAAAGACTACAAACACCAGGAAATCAGCTCCAAGTGATTTTAATTTTGGAAATTTGTTCCCAAGTATTGCCACGCATAGAGATCGTATACAAATGTAAGCAAGGTTTGAAATTATTATGTTTTAGTCAAATATTATATAGGTTTCGGCTTCTTGCGGTCAATTTGCAGTGTACAAAATATTTGTAATTATGTTCCGTCCCCCGACCATCAGCTCAAGAAAAAATTGGCTGTGGCTGAATCTAGTTGATGATCCCTGGTTTAGAGAGTAGCACACCCAGAGCTGGTGTCCCTGGTGTTAAGAGAGGATGTTAGCCAGGTCCTATCTGCTGTGCGCTATTAATCCCCTCCCTCCTGAAGCAACCTTTGAAGATCTGACTTTCACCCACCAGAATCTCAGCCTGAAACACTCATGGAGAATTACTCATTTTCTCCAATGACCATAGTATCCCTTTCCTCTTGAAATGCTTTGAATATTTTATTATGGAAGTTGTCCGTTGTGGTTTTCATTGGTTTTTTGGAGTGATAGAATTGACCATAACATGCATTGTGACAATGATATTATACCTTATGAAAATTCCTCGATGCTATAAGTGGTGAAAATCGGATTGCCCTTTCCCGTAAAATCATTAGTTTATCATTTACTCTGATTTATTAAGTTACAAGACATTTCTAAGAAATTCAGATAAAGTGGAAGGTAGCTCTGAGTTTTGGGAGATGAGGAACTCTCCACTGGAATGCAGAGGTAGTGAGGTACCCTTTGGTTCCATCCACCCCCACAGACAGGATGGGAATCCACCCACACCCTAACACCCAGCAGTATCTGCCCACCTAGTGCATCCTGCCCACAGATTGAAGTAGCTCAACCCAACCACACACTACCAATGAGGCCAAAGAAAGTCTGAAAGAAAATAGACAAACTATTTTGCTGTTTCAAATCATTACTTGGGCAGTAGCCAAAATGGGTTCAATAGAGCATGTATTGTTTTATATAATGGAGCACCTGCTGCTCAGTATATGCAGTCTGTAAAAGATAGCAAATTGAGTTATTTCATATCGATATCAACAAAGAATGTAAAGATACAGTATTACAATTGTATGTCTGCAAACACTTCATCTCTGAATTAACATTTGCCAAATATACCATACTTAATTACTTAATTTGTTCCATATATCTCCAGCAACCATCTCTCACATTTATTCTGGTCTACATTGTGTGCCATCTTTTACAATGTACTTTGCTGAATGAACACATTTATGCGACGGTAGCAATTCAAACAGTGCAGACACTCTCCTGAATTCCAATAGCAGGTTAAACCCTAGTTGAGTTTAACTGTAAGACACCCTCCGGCTGAGAAACCCTCAAACGGGCGTTACTGAGTAATGCTTTAGGGCCTAATAGTACATTAGAGTACACATACTAGGACAGTTAAGTATGGCCTACTGGTTAGATTTGGACCCTTTGTAATCGGCTGCTGGATTGATGGGTGCTCCGAGTAGGGAAATCTTATTGATTGTGTCATATTTTCACAGTGGGGCTCAGGGCCGGATTAAGAAATCACAGGCCCCGAGGCTGAGTTTTATTTTATAGGATCCTCCCCCCCCCCCCCCCCCACACACACACACACAAATGACCGAAATGAGTGGCTACTTTGACACTGACAAACTGAGATCAATCTGGTCTTGAATTCAAACAAACCCAGGCCAATGAAGCGAAACACAGAGATTGTACTATATTAGGAGGCAATATATACACTACCGGTCAAAAGTGTGGACACACCTACTCCTTCAAGGGTTTTTCTTTATTTTTACTATTTTCTACATTGTAGAATAGTAGTGAAGACATCAAAACTATGTAAAAACACATATGGAATCATTTAGTAACCAAAAAATTATTCAGTAGCCTCCCTTTGCCTTGATGACAGCTTTGCACACTCTTGGCATTCTCTCAACCAGCTGCACTTGGAATGCTTTTCCAACAGTCTTGAAGGAGGTCCCACATATGCTGAACACTTGTTGGCTGCTTTTCCTTCACTCTGCAGTCAGACTCATCCCAAACCATCTCAATTTGGTTGAGGTCAGGGGATTGTGGATGCCAGGTCATCTGATACAGCACTACATCACTCTCCTTCTTGGTGAAATAGCCCTTACACAGCCTGGAGGTGTGTTGGGTCATTGTCCTGTTGAAAAACAAATGACAGTCCCACTAAGCCCAAACCAGATGTGATGACATATCACTGCAGAATGCTGTGGTAGCCATGCTGGTTAAGTGTGCCTTGAATTCTAAATAAATCACAGACAATGTCACCAGCAAAGCAACCCCACACCATAACACCTCCTCCTCCATGCTTTACGGTTGGAAATACACATGCGGAGATCATCCTTTCACCCACACTGCGTCTCACAAAGACAAGGCGGTTGGAACCAAAAATCTCAAATTTGGACGCCAGACCAAAGGACACAATTCCACCGGTTGAATGTCCATTGCTCATGTTTCTTGGCCCAAGCAAGTCTCTTCTTCTTATTGGTGTCCTTTAGTAGTGGTTTCTTTGCAGCAATTCGACCATGAAGGCCTGATTCACACAGTCCCCTCTGAACAGTTGATGTTGAGATGTGTCTGTTCCTTGAACTCTGTGAAGCATTTATTTGGGCTGCCATTTCTGAGGCTGGTAACTCTAATGAACTTATCCTCTGCAGCAGAGTTAACCATTCAAAAGTTTGGGGTCACTTAGAAATGTCCTTGTTTTCTAAAGAAAAGCAAATTTTTTGTCCATTAAAATAACATCAAATTGATCAGAAATACAGTGTAGACATTGTTAATGTTGTAAATGGCTATTGTAGCTGGAAACGGCTGATTTTTAATGGAATATCTATATGAGCGTACAGAGGCCCATTATCAGCAACCATCAGTCTTGTGTTCCAATGGCATGTTGTGTTTGCTAATCCAAGTTTATCATTTTAAAAGGCTAATTGATCATTAGAAAACCATTTTGCAATTATGTTAGCACTGCTGAAAACTGTTGTGTTGATTAAAGAAGCAATAAAACTGGCCTTCTTGAGACTAGTTGAGTATCTGGAGCATCAGCAATTGTGGGTTCGATTACAGGCTCAAAATGGCCAGAAACAAATAACTTTCTTCTGAAACTCATCAGTCTATTCTTGTTCTGAGAAATGAAGGCTATTCCATGCGAGAAATTGCCAAGAAACTTTCGAAAACAACGACATTTCTGAGTGACCCCAAACTTTGGAATGGTAGTGTATATACATACACAGTGCATTCACACCCCTTCCCTTTTTCCACATTTTGTTACATTACGGCCTTGTTCTAAAATTGATTAAATTAATTATTATCTCATCAATCTACACACAATACCCCATTATGACAAAGCGAAAACAGGTTTTTATAAATGCTTGCATATTCATTAAAAGTAGAAAACAGAAATACCTTATTTACATAAGTATTCAGACCCTTTGCTATGAGACTCGAAATTGAGCTCAGGTGCATCCTGTTTCCATTGATCATCCTTGAGAATTCTACAACTTATTTGGAGTCCACCTGTGGTAAATGTAATTGATTGAACATGATTTGGAAAGGCACACACCTGTCTATATAAGGTCCCACACTTGACAGCGCATGTCAGAGCAAAAACCAAGCCATGAGGTCCAAGGATTTGTCCATAGAGCTCCGAGACAGGATTGTGTCGAGGCACAGATCTGGGGAAGGGTACCAAAAAATGACTGCAGCATTGAAGGTCCCCAAGAACACCGTGGCCTCCATCATTCTTAAATGGAAGAAGTTTGGAACCACCAAGACTCTTCCTAGAGCTGGCTGCCCGGCCAAACTGAGCAATCGGGGGAGAAAGGCCTTGGTCATTTCTAAAACCAGTTTTTGCTTTGTCATTATGGGGTATTTTGTGCAGATTGATGAGGGAAAAAAACAACTCCATCCATTTTATAATAAAGCTGTAACGTAACCAAATACAGAAAAAGTCAAGGGGTCTGAATACTTTCTGAATGCACTGTAACTGTATATATACATATATTTATTGATTGATTGATCAGTTTCCCAATAAAGGCAGGGCCCCCAGTTACCCACATGGGCCCCCTACCTCCTCTCCTCCCCCCATCTGATGATTAGCAGAGCGGAAGCAGGCAGCAGCAGGCTGTTTACACTCATTGAGAGCGTGCTCCTGAGTCTTCCTGTGGTTGGTAGTTGCAGTGAAAAAATATAAAATACATACCACATACAGTGCCTTGCAAAAGTATTCATCCCCCTTGGCTTTTTTCCTATTTTGTTGCATTACAACCTGTAATTTAAATTTATTTTTATTTGGATTTCATGTAATGGACATACACAAAATAGTCCAAATTGGTGAAGTGAAATGAAAAAAATTACTTGTTTTCATCGGCAGGAAATGGGAAACTGGTCAGAATTGAAGGAATGATGGATGGCGATAAATACAGGGAAATTCTTGCGGGAAACCTGTTTCAGTCTTCCAGAGATTTGAGACTGGGACGGAGGTTCACCTTCCAGCAGGACAATGACCCTAAGCATACTGCTAAAGCAACACTTGAGTGGTTTAAGGGGAAACATTTAAATGTCTCGGAATGGCCTAGTCAAAGCCCAGACCTCAATCCAATTGAGAATCTGTGGTATGACTTAAAGATTGCTGTACACCAGCGGAACCCATCCAACTTGAAGGAGCTGGAGCAGTTTTGCCTTGAAGAATGGGCAAAAATCCCAGTGGCTAGATGTGCCAAGCTTATAGAGACATACCCCAAGAGACTTGCAGCTGTAATTGCTGCAAAAGTTGGATCTACAAAGTATTGACCTGGGGGGGGTGAATAGTTATGCACGTTCAAGTTTTCCGTTTTTTTGGTCTTATTTCTTGTTTGTTTCACAAGAAAATATATTTTGCATCTTCAAAGTGGTAGGCATGTTGTGCAAATCAAATGGTACAAACCCCCAAAAAATCTATTTTAATTCCAGGTTGTAAGGCAACAAATCAGGAAAAATGCCAAGGGGGTGAATACTTTCGCAAGACACTGTATATAATATATACTGTATATATACAGTATAATATATACAGTATATATTTCCTCAATATATATATATTTTCCTCTTGGGCTTCCCACAGGCCTGGGCCCAGGGGCTTCATCCCCGGTAAACCCCTGCAATAATCTGGCCTGGTGGGGCTGTGTAATAAAAAGGGCAGCCCATACCGAGTGAGAAGTGAGAGGCTGTTGTGGAGAAAGATAGGGCATCTGGCCATTTGAGACCCGTCTGGTTCTCCTGAAAGACATTTTAAATCACTGCACTCCACAACCCCTCAACTAAGTCCCTGTCATAAAAGGCCGGCAATTGGAGTATTGAAGTGTCATTTCTTTCCCCACTCCATAAAGTATGCTCTGAATTTTTGACAGTCAGGTGCCTTTTTTGTTATGTGGTGAGGAACATGCAGAGCCAAAATAGTGTATTATTTAATTTTGGATGGGATTTGTTTGGAATAAATAATTGATGATGCACTCTCTTCTTGTGTCATGTAAGCATCTGATACAAATTTATATTTGATGCAGTAAGTATGAAACATTTAAAATACACATCAATGTTGTTTGAAATACAAATCAGAGCGATATGTATACAGTCCCAGTTCAAATCAAATCAAAAAATGTTGATCACATACACATACATACATATTTAGCAGATGTTATTGCGGGTGTAGCGAAATGCTTGTGTTCCTAGCGCCAACAGTGCAGTAGTATCTAACAATTCACAACAATACAAACAAATCTAAAAGGAAAAGAATGGAATTAAGAAATATATAAATATTAGGACAAGCAATGTCGGAGTGTCATTGACTAAAATACAGTAGAATAGAATACAGCATATACATATGAAATGAGTAAAGCAGTATGTAAACGTTATTAAAGTGACTAGTGTTCCATTATTAAAGTGACCAGTGATTCCATGTCTGTGTATATGGGGCAGCAGCCTCTAAGGTGCGGGATTGAGTAACCGGGTGGTAGCCGGCTAGTGATGGCTATTTAACAGTCTGATGGCCTTGAGATAGAAGCTGTTTCAGTCTCTCTGTCCCAGCTTTGATGCACCTGTACTGACCTCGCCTTCTGGATGGTAGCGGGGTGAACAAGCCGTGGGTCAGGTGTTAATTTTTTAAAAAATCTTTATTTAACCAGGTAAGCCAGTTGAGAACAAGTTCTCATTTACAACTGCGACCTGGCCAAGATAAAGCAAAGCAGTGCGATAAAAACAACAACACAGAGTTACATATGGGGTAAACAAAACATAAAGTCAAAAATACTAACAGAAAATATATATACAGTGTGCGCGAATGTAGTAAGTTATGGAGGTAAGGCAATAAATAGGCCATAGTGCAAAATAGTTACAATTTCGTATTAACACTGGAATGATAGATGTGCAAAAGATGATGTGCAAATAGAGATACTGGGGTGCAAATTAGCAAAATAAATAACAATATGGGGATGAGGTAGTTGGGTGGGCTAATTTCAGAAAGGCTGTGTACAGGTGCAGTGATCGGTAAGCTGCTCTGACAACTGACGCTTAAAGTTAGTGAGGGAGATAAGAGTCTCCAGCTTCAGAGATTTTTGCAGTTCGTTCGAGTCATTGGCAGCAGAGAACTGGAAGAACTGGAAGGAATGGCGGCCAAAGGAGGTGTTGGCTTTGGGGATGACCAGTGAGATATACCTGCTGGAGCGCAGACTACGGGTGGGTGTTGCTATGGTGACCAGTGAGCTAAGGTAAGACGGGGATTTGCCTAGCAGTGATTTATAGATGACCTGGAGCCAGTGGGTTTGGCGACGAATATGTAGTGAGGGCCAGCCAACAAGAGCTTACAGGTCACAATGGTGGGTAGTATATGGGGCTTTGGTGACAAAACGGATGGCACTGTGATAGACTACATCCAGTTTGCTGAGTAGAGTGTTGGAGGCTATTTTGTAAATGACATCGCCGAAGTCAAGGATCGGTAGGATAGTCAGTTTTACGAGGGAATGTTTGGCAGCATGAGTGAAGGAGGCTTTGTTGCGAAATAGGAAGCTGATTCTAGATCTAACTTTTGATTGGAGAAGCTTAATGTGAGTCTGGAAGGAGAGTTTACAGTCTAACCAGACACCTAGGTATTTGTAGTTGTCCACATACTCTAGGTCAGACCCGTAGTGATTCTAGTCGGGTGGGCGGGTGCAAGCAGCGTTCGGTTGAAGAGCATGCATTTAGTTTTACTAGTGTTTAAGAGCAGTTGGAGGCTACGGAAGGAGTGTCGTATGGCGTTGAAGCTCGTTTGGAGGTTTGGTTGATGTCCTTGATTATCTTTTTGGCCTTCCTGTGCCATCGGGTGCTGTAGGTGTCCTGGAGGGCAGGCAGTGTGCCCCCAGTGATGCGTTGGGCAGACCACACCACCCTCTGGAGAGCCCTGCGGTTGCGGACGGTGCAGTCGCCGTAACAGGCAAAGTTTGTAAGGTTCTTAGGGGCCAAGCCAAATTTATTCAGCCTCCTGAGGTTGAAGAGGCGCTGTTGCGCGTTCTTCTCCACACTGTCTGTGTGGATGGACCATTTCAGATTGTTAGTGATGTGTACGCAGAGGAACTTGAAGCTTTCCGCCTTCTCCACTGCGGTCCCGTCGATGTGGATAGAGGCGTGCTCCCTCTACTGTTTCCTGAAGTCCACGATCAGCTCCTTCATTTTGTTGACTTTGAGGGAGAGGTTATTTTCCTGGCACCACTCCGCCAGGGCCCTCACCTCCTTCCTGTAGGCTGTCTCGTTATTGTTGGTAATCATGCCTACTACTGTTATGTTGTCTCCAAACTTGATGATTGAGTTGGAGGCGTACGTGGCCACACAGTCATGGGTGAACAGGGAGTACAGGAGGGGGCTGAGCACGCACCCTTGTGGGGCCCCTGTGTTGAGGATCAAAGAATTGGAGGTGTTGTTTCCTACCTTCACCACCTGGGGGGCGGCCTGTCAGGAAGTCCAGGACCCAGTTGCACTGGGCGGGGTTCAGACCCAGGGCCCCGAGCTTAATGATGACCTTGGAGGGTACTATGGTGTTGAAGGTTGAGATATAGTAAATTAACAGCATTCTTACATAGGTATTCCTCTTGTCCAGATGGGATAGGGCAGTGTGCAGTGCGATGGCGATTGCATCGTCTGTGGATCTATTGGGGCAGTATGCAAATTGAAGTGGGTCTAGGGTGTCAGATAAGGTAGAGGTGATATGATCCTTAACTAGCCTCTCAAAGCACTTCATGATGACAGAAGTGAGTGCTACGGGGCGATAGTCATAGTTCAGTTACCTTTGCTTTCTTGGGTACAGGAACAATGGTGGACATCTTGAAGCAAGTGGGGACAGCATACTGGGATAGGGAGAGATTGAATATGTCGATAAACACTCCAGCCAGCTGGTCTGCACATGCTCTGAGGACGCGACTAGGGATGCCGTCTGGCCTGACAGCCTTGCGAGGGTTAACATGCTTAATGAACTTACTCACGTCGGCCATGGAGAACGAGAGCCCACAGTCCTTGGGAGTGGGCCGCGTCAGTGGCACTGTGTTATCCTTAAAGCGGGTGAAGAAGGTGTTCAGCTTGTCCAGGAGCAAGATGTCGGTGTCCGCCACGTGGCTGGTTTTCCCTTTGTAAACGGTGATTGTATCAAGACCCTGCCATATACGTCTTGTGTCTGAGCCATTGAATTGCGACTCCACTTTGTCTCTATACTGACGTTTTGCCTGTTTGATTGCCTTACAGAGGGAATATTCAACCATATTCCCAGTCACTTTGCCATGGTTAAATGCGGTGGTTTGCGCTTTCAGTTTTGCGCAAATGCTACAATCTATCCAGGGTTTCTGGTTTGGATAGGTTTTAATAGTCACAGTGGGAACAACATCCCTTATACACTTCCTGATGAACTCAGTCAACGTGTCCGTATATACGTCAATGTTATTCTCAGAGGCTACCAGGAACATATCCCAGTCTGCATGATCAAAACAATCTTGAAGCATGGATTCCGATTGGTCAGACCAGTGTTGAATAGACCTTAGCACAGGTACTTCCTGTGTGAGTTTATGCTTATAGGAAGGGATGAGCTAAATTGAGTCGTGATCCGATTTGCTGAAGGGAGGGTGGGAGAGGGCCTTGTAGGCATCCTGGAAGGAGGAGTAGCAGTGATCGAGATTTTTTTCCAGCGCGAGTACTACAGTCAATGTGTTGCTAGAACTTTGGTAGCGTTTTCCTTAAATTTGCTTTGTTAAAATCCCCAGCTACAATAAATGCGGCCTCAGGATATGTGGTTTCCAGGTTGCACAAAGTCCAGTGGAGTTCCTTGAGGGCCATCGTGGTATCGGCTTGAGGGGGAATATACACAGCTGTGACTATAACCGAAGATAATTATATTGGGAGGTAATACGGTTGGCATTTGATTGTGAGGTATTCTAGCTCGGGTGAACAAAAGGACTTTCGGTACGTTATCACAATCACACCATGTTTAGTTAATCATGAAACATACACCACCGCCTTTCTTCTTCCTGGAGAGTTCTTTATTCCTGTCTGCGCAATGTACTGAGAACCCAGCTGGCTGTATGGACAGGGACAGTATATCCGGAGAGAGACATGATTCCGTTAAACAGAGTATGTTACAGTCACTGATGTCTCTCTGGAAGGAGATCCTTGCCCTGAGCTCGTCTACTTTATTGTCCAGAGACTGAACATTAGCGAGTAATATACTCGGAAGCGGTGGATGTTGTGCACGCCTCCTGAGTTGGATTAGAAGTCCACTCCGAATACCTCTTCTCCGCCGTCGGCGTCTTGGAACAGCCTCTGGGATAAGTTCAATTGACCTGGGGCGGTAAAAACAAAGGATCCAATTCAGGAAAGTCATATTCCTGGTCGTAATGCTCATGAGTTACCGCCACTGATATCCAAATGTTTTTTCCGGCTGTATGTAATAACACAAAAAAAATTCTGGGCTAATAATGTAAGAAAGAACACACACAAAAAGAAAATACTGCAAAGTTGCTTAGAAGCTGGAAGCAGAGCTGCCATGTCTGTCGGCTCCATCTTTAAGAGAGAGTATTCCCACTTTTTTTGCTGTAAAATGATTTTGATTGGGCAGTTGTATCCTACAGCATCTAAGATGCTCAATAAACACTAGATCAACACTACAGAGGAAACCTTTACCCAGATATACAGTGCATTTGGAAAATATTCAGACCCCTTGACTTTTTCCACATTTTGTTACATTACAGCCTTATAATAAAATGGATTAAATAAATCCTCATCAATCTACACACAATACCCATAATGACAAAGCAAAAACCGATTTTTAGACATCTTTGCAAATGTATATATTTTTTTACAGAAACACCTTATTTACATAAGTATTCAGACCCTTTGCTATGAGACTCGAAATTGAGCTCAGGTGCATCCTGTTTCCATTGATCATCCTTGAGATGTTTCTACAACTTGATTGGAGTCCACCTGTGGTAAATTCAATTGATTGGACATGATTTGGAAAGACACACACCTGTCTATATAAGGTCCCACAGTTGACAATACATGTCAGAGCAAAAACCAAGCCATGAGGTCGAAGGAGCTCCGAGACAGGATTGTGTTGAGGCACAGATCTGGGGAAGGGTACCAAAAAATTTATTCAGCATTGAAGTTCCCCAAGAACACAGTGGCCTCCATCATTCTTAAATGGAAGAAGTTTGGAACCCCCAAGACTTAGAAATGGCTTTCCGGCCAAACTAAGCAATCGGGGGACAAGGGCCTTGGTCAGGGAGGTGACCAAGAACCCGATGGTCACTTTGACAGAGCTCCAGAGTTCCTCTGTGGAGATGGGAGAACCTTCCAGAAGGACAACCATCTCTGCAGCACTCCACCAATCAGGCCTTTATGGTAGAGTGGCCAGACGGAAGCCACTCCTCAGTAAAAGGCAAATGACAGCCCGCTTGGAGTTTGCCAAAAGGCACCTAAAGTACTCAGTCCATGAGAAACAAGATTCTCTGGTCTGATGAAACCAAGATTGAACTCTTTGGCCTGAATGCCAAGCGTCATGTCTGGAGGAAACCTGGCACCATCCCTACGGTGAAGCATGGTGGTGGCTGTGGGGATGTTTTTCAGCGGCGGGGACTAGGAGACTAGTCAGTATTGAGGGAAAGATGAACGGAGCAAAGTACAGAGAGATATGTGATGAAAACCTGCTCCAGAGCGCTCAGGACCTCAGACTGGGGCGAAGGTTCACCTTCCAACAGGACAACTACCCCAAGCACACAGCCAAGACAACACAGGAGTGGCTTCGGGACAAGTCTCTGAATGTCCTTGAGTGGCCCTGCCAGAGCCCGGACTTGAACCCGATCTAACATCTCTGGAGAGACCTGAAAATAGCTGTGCAGTGACGCTCCCCATCCAACCTGACAGAGCTTGAGAGGATCTGCAGAGAATAATTGATTCCCTCCGTAAGGCAATCAAACAGGCAAAACGTCAGTACAGAGACAAAGTTGAGTCTCAATTCAACGGCTCAGACACGAGACGTATGTGGCAGGGTCTACAGACAATCACGTATCACAAAGGGAAAACCAGCCAAGTCTCGGTCACCGACTTCTTCCTCCCGGACAAGCTAAACACCTTTTTTCGCCTGCTTTGAGGATAACACAGTGCCACCAATTTGGCCCACTCCCAAGGACTGTTGGCTCTTGTTCTCCGTGGTCGACGTGAGTAAGGCATTTAAGCGTGTTAACCCTCGCAAGGCTGCCGGCCCAGACGGCATCCATAGCCGTGTCCTCAGAGCATGCGCAGACCAGCTGGCTGGAGTGTTTACGGACAATCTCTCCCTATCCCAGTCTGCTGTCCCCACTTGCTTCAAGATGTCCACCATTGTTTCTGTACTCAAGAAAGCAAAGGTAACTGAACTAAATGATTATCGCCCCGTAGCACTCACTTCTGTCATCATGAAGTGCTTTGAGAGACTAGTTAAGGATCATATCACCTCTACCTTACCTTACCTTACCTGACACCCTAGACCCACTACATTTACATTATTTAGCAGACGCTCTTATCCAGAGCGACTTACAGGAGCAATTAGGCTTAAGTGCCTTGCTCAAGGGCACATCGACAGATTTTTCACCTAGTTGGCTCGGGGATTAGAACCAGCAACCTTTCGGTTACTGGCACAACGCTCTTAACCACTAAGCTACCTGCCGCCCCAATTTGCATACCGCTCCATTAGATCCACAGACAATGCAATCGCCATCGCACTGCACACTGCCCTATCCTATCTGGACAAGAGGAATTCCTATGTCAGAATGCTGTTCATTGACTATAGCTCAGCCTTCAACACCATAGTACCCTCCAAGCTCATCATTAAGCTCGGGGCCCTGGGTCTGAACCCCGCCCTGTGCAACTGGGTCCTGGACTTCCTGACAGGCCGCCCCCAGTTGGTGAAGGTAGGAAACAACACCTCCACTTCACTGAACCTCAATACAGGGGCCCCACAAGGGTGCGTGCTCAGCCCCCTCCTGTACTCCCTGTTCACCAATGACGGCATGGCCATGCACACCTCCAACTCAATCATCAAGTTTGCAGACTACACAACAGTAGTAGGCCTGATTACCAACAATGATGAGACAGCTGTCATGACTCTCCTTGGTGAGGATCAAAGGTGCCAGATCAGGAGAGGAGAGGGGGGGAGTTGGGCCGGTTTTATGACTTAACATCCGGTCATAAATAGTTTGCAGAAACTCTCCCTCTGGCTCCCTAGTATGGTACGAATTAAATCTCTTTGTTATAGAGAGACTTTTGCCGCCAAACCGTTTTCTCCAAAATATTGGAACATTATTTCTGCCGTCAAAATGTTTGTAATGGTTGGTGGGGATCTAAAGAATAATCATGTCATATGGTTTATTAATTTGTGATGTCATTAAGGATGGTATAACAAAGTAACTGTAACTCTGAAAGTGTACGCATTCTGTGTCAGGTTTGCATCTAAATGTTGTGTAAAATATATGATTAAGTATTAGAATACTTTTGTAAAGATAGGAATGTGATTTTAGTCTTCTAATAAGATAATAGTTTTTCATATAAACTATGCACAATGACTAGCCACACCCCGAGTGACATCAGAGATCGTTTCATCACGATGGAACGCCCCTTTTGCCTAGAGGGCATAAAAAGCCTTGAAAAACAAATCAACCTTTAGACCAGAAAACGTGAGAGTGGTGACTGCACGTTTGGAATGGTTAGAACTTTGAATCAGAGACCAGGATGCGTGGACCTGTGGCTACATGGCTTAAAATGGTTAAACCAGAAAGACCAGAAAACGTGAGAGTGGTGACTGCACGTTTGGAATGGTTAGAACTTTGACTCAGAGACCAGGATGCGTGGAGCTGTGGCTACATGGCTTAAAATGGTTAAACCAGAAAGACCAGAAAACGTGAGAGTGGTGACTGCACGTTTGGAATGGTTAGAACTTTGAATCAGAGACCAGGATGCGTGGAGCTGTGGCTACATGGCTTAAAATGGTTAAACCAGAAAGACCAGAAAACGTGAGAGTGGTGACTGCACGTTTGGAATGGTTAGAACTTTGAATCAGAGACCAGGATGCGTGGAGCTGTGGCTACATGGCTTAAAATGGTTAAACCAGAAAGACCAGAAAACGTGAGAGTGGTGACTGCACGTTTAGAATGGTTAGAACTTTGAATGAGACAGACCAGCCGACGTGCAGCGGGAGCTGAACGTTTGAAATGGAGAAACGCTGAAAATCTCAATCTTTACACGAGAAGAAGACAACGCACTAGACCTTATCATATCAGTCTGCAGCTGTACATGTAAAGTAGTCTTTCACTAAAGACACGAGTTGGGAAGAACAATCCCATCTCAGACAACCGTTGGTACATCTGAAGTATCTATACTAATGAACAGTAGGACACGCAAACCCTTTTTTTATTTTTATAAAGTTAATAAAAGCAAACCCTTTTTGAGAAAGTGGTTCAACAGAGAGACGACGATCAAGGACAGCTACGCATATATATGCATTGCATTTCTTATCCGAATGAGCAGTGGTTTCCAAATGTAACAATGACAAGTTGAATCCCTGTCTCTCCCTTTTACTCTCTTGACCCCTCCTTCCCCTAACCAAGCAGTCATGCTATTGTTAGTCCAGTCCACTAAGGACCTGTTTTCATTGCATTACGTTAGTAATCAATAACCTATACCATGTGTGTGTTTATGTATTCTGTGATATTATTTAGTTACAGTGCCTTGCATCCCCCTTGGCGTTATTCCTATTTTGTTGCATTACAACCTGTAATTTAAATGGATGTTTATTTGGATTTCATGTAATGGACATACACAAAATAGTCCAAATTGGTGAAGTGAAATGAAAAAAATAACTTATTTCAAAAAATTATACAAAATAAATCATGGAAAAGTGGTGCGTGCATATGTATTCAACCCCTTTGCTATGAAGCCCCTAAATAAGATCTGGTGCCACCAATTACCTTCAGAAGTCACATAATTACTTAAATAAAGTCCACCTGTGTGCAATCTAAGTGCCACATGATCTGTCACATGATCTCAGTATATATACATACACACCTGTTCTGAAAAGCCCCATAGTCTGCAACACCACTAAGCAACAACATGAAGACCAAGGAGCTCTCCAAACAGGTCAGTGACAAAGTTGTGGAGAAGTACAGATCAGGGTTGGGTTATAAAAAAATATCAGAAACTATGAACATCCCATGGAGCACCATTAAATCCATTATTAAAAAATGGAAAGAATGGATGTTTTTCATTGGCAGGGACTGGGAAACCGGTCAGAATTGAAGGAATGATGGATGGCGCTAAATACAGGGAAATTCTTGAGGGAAACCTGTTTCAGTCTTCCAGAGATTTGGTTCACCTTCCAGCAGGACAATGACCATAAGCATACTGCTAAAGCAACACTTAAAGTGGTTTAAGGGAAAACATTTAAATATATTGGAATGGCCTAGTCAAAGCCCAGACCTCAATCCAATTTAGAATCTGTGGTATGACTTAAAGATTGTTGTACACCAGCGGAACCCATCCAACTTGAAGGAGCTGAAGCAGTTTTGCCTTGAGGAATGGGCAAAAATCCCAGTGGCTAGATGTGCCAAGCTTATAGAGACATACCCCAAGAGACTTGCAGCTGTAATTGCTGCAAAAGGTGGCTCTACAAAGTATTGACTTTGGGGGGGTGAATAGTTATGCACGCTCAAGTTCTGTTTTTCTGTCTTATTTTTTGTTTGTTTCACAATAAAAAATATTTTGCATCTTCAAAGTGGTAGGCATGTTGGGTAAATCAAATGATACAAACCCCCAAAAAATAGGGTTGTAAAAGGTTGTAATAAAAAGGTTGTAAGGCAACAAAATAGGAAAAATGCCAAGGGGGGTGAATACTTTCGCAAGCAACTGTAGTTAGTAAATAAATAATTAAGCCAATTTGTATATTGCTGATTCATCAATAAGGTTAGGGTTCTTGCAGGTTCAAGGATTATGCGACGTTCAGAATGAGACTGATGAGGTAATGATTTAATAAGTGACTGTTATCGATATAACATATATAAATCTTCTAAGAGTTTAATTTCGGGAGATGGTAACTCGTTAAACAACTTCTTCCGTGGTGCCCCAAATTCCTAATGAGTTAATTGTTACATGATTAATTTAATCGAGTGACAATTAAACAGTCAGTTGATTCGATACATAACAGTCATCACATTAATGGAAGTCATGACACAGCCTATAGGTAGTAGGTCAGAGACCCGGACGTGTGGTGCCACGATAACAACGTCTCCCTCAACGTGATCAAGACAAAGGAGATGATTGTGGACTACAGGAAAAAAGAGGACTGAGCACGCCCCCATTCTCATCGACGGGGCTGTAGTGGAACAGGTTGAGAGCTTCAAGTTCGTTGGTGTCCACATCACCAACAAACTATCATGGTCCAAACACACCAAGACAGTCGTGAAGAGGGCAAGACAAAGCCTATTCCCCCTCAGGAGACTGAAAAGATTTGGCATGGGTCCTCAGATCCTCAAAAAGTTCTACAGCTGCACCATCGAGAGCATCCTGACTGGTTGCATCACCGCCTGGTATGGCAACTGCTCGGCCTCCGACCGCAAGGCACTACAGAGGGTAGTGCGTATGGCCCAGTACATCACTGGTGTCACGCCCTGACTCAGGGGACGTTGATTTGTTGAGTCAGGGTGTGTATATTCCGTGTTATGTTGTGTTTTTCTATGTTTTGTTCTAGATCGTTTAGATCTATGTTGGCCAGGGTGGTTCCCAATCAGAGGCAGCTGTAGCTTGTTGTCTCTGATTGGGGACCATACTTAGGCAGCCTGTTTGGCACCAGTCTTTGTGGGATCTTGTTCTGTATAGGTTTGTTTGGTGTAACCTTAAGACTTCACGTTTCGTTTGTTTGTTGTTTTGTCGTGTGTTCAGTACTTTAATAAAATGTACGCTTATCACGCTGCGCCTTGGTTCAACCAGTCATTAAACGATCGTGACAGAAGATCCCACCAAATGAGGACCAAGCAGCGTGTCCAGGAACAGACAGCCTGGACCTGGGAGGAGATCCGGGACGGGAAGGGATCCTGGACTTGGGAGGAGATTCAGGCCGGAATGGATTGCCGTCCTTGGGAGGAGACTGTGGAGGCGCGCTATAGAGAGGAGCAGCGGCAACGCAGAAGGTGCCGGCCGAGGAGGAAGCCCGAGAGACAGCCCCAATATTTTTTTTTGGGGGGGGCTAAAAGGGTGGTTGGCGGAGCCTAGGGTTAGAGCAGAGCCAACTCCCCGTACTCATGCTAGGAAGCGTGTGACTGGGCAGGATCCGTGTTATGCGGGGCCACGTACTGTGCCGCGAGTGTTCCGGCACAGTCCTGTACGTCCTGTGCTAGCACCACGCACGTGTCGTGCGAAGATGGGCATTCAGCCAGGACGGGGTGTGCCGGCTCAACGCTCGTGGTCTCCAGTACGCCTCCTCGGTCCCGTATATCCTGCGCCGGTGCTACGTGCTGTATCGCCAGTACGAGTGCACAGCCCCGTTCGTCCTGTGCTGATGCCTCACACATATTGTGTGGAAGAAGGCATTCAGCCAGGACGGGTTGTGTCAGCTCTCCGCTCCAGACCTCCAGTCCGCCTCCACAGTCCGGCCCGGCCCGTTCCGGCTCCCCGCACCAAGCCAGTGGTGCGTGTTCCCAGTCCGGCCTGTTCCTGTCCCTCGCGCCAAGCCAGTGGTGCGCGTCGCCAGCCCGGTCCGGCCTGTTCCTGTCCCTCACGCCAAGCCAGTGGTGCGCGTCGTCAGCCCGGTCCGGCCTGTTCCTGTCCCTCGCGCCAAGCCAGTGGTGCGTGTCGCCAGCCCGGTCCGGCCTGTTCCTGCCCCTCGCACCAAGCCAGTGGTGCGCGTCGCCAGTCCGGTACGGCCCGTTCCTGCTCCCCGCACCAAGCCAGTGGTGCGCGTCGTCAGCCCGGTCCGTACCTGCTCCCCGCACCAAGCCAGTGGTGCGCGTCTTCAGCCCGGTCCGGCCCGTTCCTGCTCCCCGCACCTAGCCAGTGGTGCGCGTCGTCAGCCCGGTCCGGCCCGTTCCTGCTCCCTGCACCAGGCCAGCGCTGCGTGTGTCCAGTCCGGAGCCAGAGCAATCCGCTCCACCGGGGTCCGGTCCAACTCCAGTCAGTGGATCCACTCCGGAGCCAGAGCAATCCGCTCCACCGGGGTCCAGTCTAGCTCCGGTCAGCCGCTCCACTCCGGAGCCAGAGAAGTCCGCTCCACCGGTGCCCAGTCCAGCTCCGGTCAGCGGCTCCTGTCCGGAGCCTGTACAGTTCGATCCACCGTCGTCGGGTCCAGCTCCAGTCAGCGGTGCCAGACCAGACCAGGGGCGCAACAGGGAGGTGGAGAGAAAGTGGTGGTCACGCCCGGAGCCGGATCCGCCTCCGAGGCGGAATGCCCACCCGGCCCCTACCCTGTTATGTTTTTGTGGCGCGGTCGGAGTCCGCACCTTTGGGGGGGGGGGGTACTGTCACGCCCTGACTCAAGGGACGTTGATTTGTTGAGTCAGGGTGTGTATATTCTGTGTTATGTTGTGTTTTTCTATGTTTTGTTCTAGATCGTTTAGATCTATGTTGGCCAGGGTGGTTCCCAATCAGAGGCAGCTGTAGCTCGTTGTCTCTGATTGGGGACCATACTTAGGCAGCCTGTTTGGCACCAGTCTGTGTGGGATCTTGTTCTGTATAGGTTTGTTTGGTGTAACCTTAAGACTTCACGTTTCGTTTGTTTGTTGTTTTGTCGTGTGTTCAGTACTTTAAGAAAATGTACGCTTATCACGCTGCGCCTTGGTTCAACCAATCCTTAAACAATCGTGACAACTGGGGCTAAGCTTCCTGCTATCCAGGACCTCTATACCAGGAGGTGTCAGAGGAAGGCCCTAAAAATTGTCAAATACTCCAGCCACCCTAGTCATAGAATGTTCTCTCTGCTATCGCACAGCAAGCGGTACCGGAGCGCGAAGTCTAGATCCAAAAGGCTTCTTAACAGCTTCTACCCCCTGAACAGCTAATCATGGCTACCCAGACTATTTGCATTGTCCCCCCACCCAACCCCACCCCACCCCACCCCCTCTTTTACGCTGCTGCTACTCTCTGTTCATTATCTATGCATAGTCAAATTAACTCTACCCACATGTACATATTACCTCAATTACCTCGACTAACCTGTGCCCCCGCACTTTGACTCTGTACCAGTAATATTTTTAACTTTTGACTTATCACTTATTTTTCTTAGGGCTTGTAAGTAAGCATTTCACTGTAAGGTCTACACCTGTTGTATTCGGTGCACGTGGCAAAAAAACATTTGATCTGATTTGATTTATTGTCACTCTAGTTTTCTGTACTCTAGCACCCTCACGAGGATAATGACACTGAGCCTTTTCCTAAAATGTTTTACGAGATTGGAGAACAAATTGGGAGGGATCTTAGACCATTCCTCCATACAGAATCTTTCCAGATCCTTGATATTCTTTGTCTGCTCTTATGGACTGCCCTCTAATTCAAACCACGGGCTTTCAACAAGTTTCAAGTCCGGAGTCTGAGATGGCCACTGCAAAATGTTGATTTTGTGGTTAATTAACCATTTTTTGTAGATTATGATTAGTTCCTGGGGTTATTGTCTTGCTGGAAGATCCAAAAGATCCACTTGTGGCCAAGTTTCAGCCTCCTGGCAGAGGCAACCAGGTTTTGGGCTAAAATGTCCTGGTACATGGTAATGTTCATAATGCTGTTGACCTTAACAAGGGCCCCAGGACCAGTGGAAGTAAAATGGCTCCATAACATCAAAGATCCATCACCATATTTTACCATAGGTAGGTAGGAGGTACTTTTCTGCATATGCTTCTGTTTTTCAACTGCAAACCCAAGACTGGTGTGTGTGGCCAAAGAGCTCTATTTTCATGTCACCTGACCATAGCACCGGTTCCAATCCAAGTGCCAATGCCGTTTATCAAACTCTAGGCGGTGCTATGGTCAGATGACATGAAAAGAGAGCTCTTTGGCCAGACACACCAGTGTGCTACAGTATTGAAAACAGGGGGACCAATAATTTTGCCCACTGTTTATTTTATTTGATTATTATTACTTGTTAAACAAAATCTCTTTCTCTGAGCAATTGTAATTAGTATAAAATAATTATAGCTCAGTATTTGTATTATCTGTTTTAGTATTTTTTGCTCATCTTTATCAAGGGTTCCAGTAATTATGGACCTGACTGTATGTTTGATAATTGACAACCCATCCCTTTGTATAGGCTAAAATACATAAGTTAGCCAGTTACCACATAAGAAAAAAATTATCTAGCCTAAGTATAACATAATCCACTTGACTGGCTGCGATGCAGCCTACTCTATTGAGGTTGCATATTTTCTTGTAGCAAATAAAGGGTATCCTAGCCAAGCACTTCTTGGAACATGCCCAATAAAACTTGAGGGAGCATAGGGTCCTCCCATGAAGCAGTTTTATCACAGTAGCATTTGACCCACATGACAGCTTTATTGTTGAAATGAATACCTGAATGGGCGGTACAGAGTGGATTAAGGCCTATCTCAGTCACAGAGACTGTCTTGCATGTGGAGCTTAAACACGTTTCTGGAGCAGAGAGAGAGAGCGTGAAGGAGGGAGATGGAGAGTGAGAGCGGAAGAGAGGGGGTTGGAGAGAAGAGGGGGGGAGAGAGGGATGAGAGAGAAATCTGGCACTGTGAAAAGCACGTGTATCACCCCCTCAGCAGGCAACGGGATTGTGGGATGGGCACTAGAGAGAGAGAGAGAGAGTGGGCACAGAGCTTAATTGCACTATAACGGTGACAAACGGTGCGCACAAACTGTTAGGGCCTACATAAAGCTGTCCCAACAGCAGAGCTTTCTTTTCAGCACCATGGAGTGAATCTTTACCACTGCTACACCTGGCTATCAGCGGAGCCTTGTCTGGCAGCTAAACAGTTCATTCAGCCTCTTTAAAAACCATAGTTGATATGGCTGACTTGCTTAAACAAATGTGGTTTCACTGACAATTGAGATGTACAAACTATGGCATAAGGGGATGACGAGCGGATAAGAGGCAATCCGTAACTTCGATTAAGACATTAATAAGCGAGCTAGGACGGACATAGTCAATATAACTATTTGTTCAGCACTTTTTAAATGTACAGCGACAGAATTCAGAACATGGGCCGTTCTTACAGTGTTCTTCCTGTACACCAAGTCAGAACCGTAGGATAAATAAAGGGGGCATATATTGTAAGCAGACAATGAAAGCTCATACAATATTCAACGACAACATTTCTCTAAAACAGGCTATAGGCTACATGTGCACCACCAACAGCTAACAGTTTACTACACAACATACACTTAGTATTGCTTTCTTAGCTACAGTATACATACAGTATCTCCCTGGTATTTTAAATAATTTATGCAGCAGCATACAATACATTTTTGGACTCACCTTGTTGTGCAGTGCTCACTTGAACAGGAACGTGGGCAAATTTTGTCATCAAACTTTCTCTTCAAAGTCTGGCATTCTCTGGATTTATGGTGCTTTCAAGACAACTGGGAACTCTGAAAAAAACAAGGTTGAATCATGATGACGTCAATGATCTTCAGGTCGTAGCTCTAGAAAGAGGCCCAAGTTCCCGTCTTGGAATTCTGAGTTGGAAGACCATTGAAAACGTATTTCCCAGTAGGAGCTCGTTTTTTTCAGAGTTCCCAGCTGTCTTGAACTCACTGAAGTTTGAGATTTCCCAGTTCCGAGTTTCCAGTTATTTTGAACACGGCAGAAGTCATGCTGGATTGACAGCATGGCCAATGTTGAATGTTTATTATTTTTAAGCTTGGAAAAGAGACCCTTAAACCCAGACTTGGACCACACACCTACTCCACTGAATTGCAGGCTAGTGATTGCTTTTCAAGGGTTGCAGTTAGCCACTGATTCCTTCCAAACCACACATAGTTGAATTTTCGATTTCCAACTGTTGTGTAATGTTTATGTCCAATGAGCACCTATACGTTTTCCAGTGGCTTGCGAAAGTATTCACCCCCCTTGGCATTTTTCCAATTTTGTTGCCTTACAACCTGGAATTAAAATTGATTTTTTGGGGGAGTTTGTATCATTTCATTTACACAACATGCCTACCACTTTGAAGATGCAAAATATGTTTTATTGTGAAACAAACAAGAAATAAGACAGAAAAACAGAAAACTTGAGCGTGCATAACTATTCGCCCCCCCAAAAGTCAATACTTTGTAGAGCCACCTTTTGCAGCAATTACAGCTGCAAGTCTCTTGGGGTTTTTCTCTATAAGCTTGGCACATCTAGCCACTGGGATTTTTGCCCATTCTTCAAGGCAAAACTGCTTCAGCTCCTTCAAGTTGGATGGGTTCTGCTGGTGTACAGCAATCTTTAAGTCATACCACAGATTCTCAATTGGATTGAGGTCTGAGCTTTGACTAGGCCATTCCAAGACACTGAAATGTTTCCCCTTAAACCACTTGAGTGTTGCTTACCAGTATGCTTAGGGTCATTGTCCTGCTGGAAGGTGAACCTCCGTCCCAGTCTCAAATTTCTGGAAGACTGAAACAGGTTTCCCTCAAGAATTTCCCTGTATTTAGCGCCATCCATCATTCCTTCAATTCTGATCAGTTTCCCAGTCCCTGCTGATGAAAAACAACCCCACAACATGATGCTGCCACCACCATGCTTTACTGTGGGGATGGTGTTCTTGGGGTGATGAGAGGTGTTGGGTTTGCGCCAGACATAGCGTTTTTCTTGATGGCCAAAAAGCTCAATTTTAGTCTCATCTGACCAGAGTACCTTCTTCCATATGTTTGGGGAGTCTCCCACATGCCTTATTTATTTCTTTAAGCAATGGCTTTTTTCTGGCCACTCTTCCGTAAAGCCCAGCTCTGTGGAGTGTACAGCTTAAAGTGGTCCTATGGACAGATACTCCGATCTCCACTGTGGAGCTTTGCAGCTCCTTCAGGGTTATCTTTGGTCTCTTTGTTGCCTCTCTGATTAATGCCCTCCTTGCCTGGGCCGTGAGTTTTGTTGGGCGGTCCTCTCTTGGCAGGTTTGTTGTGGTGCCATATTCTTTCCATTTTTAATAATGGATTTAAATGGTGCTCTGTGGGATGTTCAAAGTTTCTGATATTTTTTTTATAACCCAACCCTGATCTGTACTTCTCCACAACTTTGTCCCTGACCTGTTTGGAGAGCTCCTTGGTCTTCATGGTGCCGCTTCCTTGGTGTTGCCCCTTGCTTAGTGGTGTTGCAGACTCTGGGGCCTTTCAGAACAGGTTTATATATACTGAGATCATGTGACACTTAGATTGCACACAGGTGGACTTTATTTAACTAATTATGTGACATCTGAAGGTAATTGGTTGCACCAGATCTTATTTAGGGGTTTCATAGCAAAGGGGGTGAATTCATATGCACGGCCCACTTTTCCGTCATTTATTTTTAAGAAGTTATTTTTTTCATTTCACTTCACCAATTTTGACTATTTTGTGTACAGTGAGGGAAAAAAGTTTTTGATCCCCTCCTGATTTTGTACGTTTGCCCACTGACAAAGAAATTATCAGTCTATAATTTTAGTGGTAGGTTTATTTGAACAGTGAGAGACAGAATAACAACAACAAAATCCAGAAAAACGCATGTCAAAAATGTTATAAATTGATTTGCATTTTAATGAGGGAAATAAGTATTTGACCCCCTCTCAATCAGAAAGATTTCTGGCTCCCAGGTGTCTTTTATACAGGTAACGAGCTGAGATTAGGAGCACACTCTTAAAGGGAGTGCTCCTAATCTCAGCTTGTTACCTGTATAAAAGACACCTGTCCACAGAAGCAATCAATCAATCAGATTCCAAACTCTCCACCATGGCTAAGACCGAAGAACTCTCCAAGGATGTCAGGGACAAGATTGTAGACCTACACAAGGCTGGAATGGGCTACAAGACCAAGGTGACAACAGTTGGTGCGATTATTCGCAAATGGAAGAAACACAAAAGAACTGTCAATCTCCCTCGGCCTGGGGCTCCATGCAAGATCTCACCTCGTGGAGTTGTAATGATCATGAGAACAGTGAGGAATCAGCCCAGAACTACACGGGAGGAACTTGTCAATGATCTCAAGGCAGCTGGGACCATAGTCACCAAGAAAACAATTGGTAACACACCACGCCGTGAAGGACTGAAATCCTGCAGCGCCCGCAAAGTCCCCCTGCTCAAGAAAGCCCATATACAGGGCCGTCTGAAGTTTGCCAATGAACATCTGAATGATTCAGAGGAGAACTGGGTGAAAGTGTTGTGGTCAAATGAGACCAAAATCGAGCTCTTTGGCATCAACTCAACTCGCCGTGTTTGGAGGAGGAGGAATGCTGCCTATGACCCCAAGAACACCATCCCCACCGTCAAACATGGAGGTGGAAACATTATGCTTTGAGGGTGTTTTTCTGCTAAGGGGACAGGACAACTTCACCGCATCAAAGGGATGATGGACGGGGCCATGTACCGTCAAATCTTGGGTGAGAACCTCCTTTTATTTTTATTTTTATTTCACCTTTATTTAACCAGGTAAGCCAGTTGAGAACAAGTTCTCATTTACAACTGCGACCTGGCCAAGATAAAGCATAGCAGTGCGATAAAAACAACACAGAGTTACATATGGGGTAAAAAAACATAAAGTCAAAAAATACAACAGAAAATATATATACAGTGTGTGCAAATGTAGCAAGTTATGGAGGTAAAGCAATAAATAGGCTATAGTGCAAAATAATTACAATTAGTATTAACACTGGAATGCTAGATGTGCAAGAGATTATGTGCAAATAGAGATACTGGGGTGCAAAAGAGCAAAATAAATAACAATATAGGGATGAGGTAGTTGGGTCGACTAATTTCAGATGGGCTGTGTACAGGTGCAGTGATCGGTAAGGTGCTCTGACAACTGATGCTTAAAGTTAGTGAGGGAGATAAGAGTCTCCAGCTTCAGAGATTTTTGCAATTCGTTCCAGTCATAGGCAGCAGAGAACTGGAAGGAATGGCGGCCAAAGGAGGTGTTGGCTTTGGGAATGACCAGTGAGATATACCTGCTGGAGCGCAGACTACGGGTGGGTGCTGCTATGGTGACCAATGAGCTAAGATAAGGCGGGGATTTGCCTAGCAGTGATTTATAGATGGCCTGGAGCCAGTGGGTTTGACGACGAACATGTAGTGAGGACCAGCCAACAAGAGCGTACAGGTCACAGTGGTGGGTAGTGTATGGGGTTTGGAGACAAAACGGATGGCACTGTGATAGACTACATTCAATTTGCTGAGTAGAGTGTTGGAGGCTATTTTGTAAATGACATCGCCGAAGTCAAGGGTCGGTAGGATAGTCAGTTTTACGAGGGCATGTTTGGCAGCATGAGTGAAGGAGGCTTTGTTGCGAAATTGGAAGCCGATTCTAGATTTAACTTTCGATTGGAGATTCTTAATGTGAGTCTGGAAGGAGAGTTTACAGTCTAACCAGACACCTAGGTATTTGTAGTTGTCCACATACTCTAGGTCAGACCCGTCGAGAGTGGTGATTCTAGTCGGGTGGGCGGGTGCCAGCAGCGTTCGATTGAAGAGCATGCATTTAGTTTTACTAGTGTTTAAGAGCAGTTGGAGGCTACTGAAGGAGTGTTGTATGGCATTGAAGCTCGTTTGGAGGTTTGTTAACAGTGTCCAATGAAGGGCCAGATGTATACAAAATGGTGTCGTCTGCGTAGAGGTGGATCTGAGAGTCACCAGCAGCAAGAGCGACATCATTGATATACACGGAGAAAAGAGTCGGCCCAAGAATTGAACCCTGTGGCACCCCCATAGAGACTGCCATAGGTCCAGACAACAGGCCCTCCGATTTGACACATTGAACTCTATCTGAGAAGTAGTTGGTGAACCAGGCGAGGCAGTCATTTGAGAAACCAAGGCTATTTAGTCTGCCAATAAGAATGCGGTAGTTGACAGAGTCGAAAGCCTTGGACAGGTCGATGAAGACGGCTGCACAGTACTGTCTATTATCGATCGCGGTTATAATATCGTTTAGGACCTTGAGCGTGGCTGAAGTGCACCCATGACCAGCTCGGAAACCGGATTGCATAGCGGAGAAGGTACGGTGGGATTCGAAATGGTCGGTGATCTGTTTGTTAACTTGGCTTTCAAATACTTTCGAAAGGCAGGGCAGGATGGATATAGGTCTGTAACAGTTTGGATCTAGAGTGTCACCCCCTTTGAAGAGGGGGATGACCGCGGCAGCTTTCCAATCTCTGGGGATCTCAGACGTTACGAAAGAGAGGTTGAACAGACTAGTAATAGGGGTTGCGACAATTTCGGCGGCTAGTTTTAGAAAGAAAGGGTCCAGATTGTCTAGCCCAGCTGATTTGTAGGGGTCCAGATTTTGCAGCTCTTTCAGAACATCAGCTGTCTGAATTTGTGTGAAGGAGAAGTCGGGGGGGCATGGGCAAGTTGCAGCGGAGGGTGCAGAGTTGGTGGCCGGGGTAGTGGTAGCCAGGTGGAAAGCATGGCCAGCCGTAGCAAAATGCTTGTTGAAATTCTCGATTATTGTAGATTTATCGGTGGTGATAGTGTTTCCTATCCTCAGTGCAGTGGGCAGCTGGGAGGAAGTGCTCTTATTCTCCATGGACTTTACAGTGTCCCAAAACTTTTTGGAGCTACAGGATGCAAATTTCTGTTTGAAAAAGTTAGCCTTTGCTTTCCTGACTGCTTGTGTATATTGGTTCCTAACTTCCCTGAAAAGTTGCATATCGCGGGGGCTATTTGATGCTAATGCAGTATGCCACAGGATGTTTTTGTGTTGGTCAAGGGCAGTCAAGTCTGAGGAGAACCAGGGGCTATATCTGTTCTTAGTTCTGTATTTTTTGAATGGGGCATGTTTATTTAAGATTGAGAGGAAATTACTTTTAAAGAACAACCAGGCATCCTCTACTGACGGAATGAGATCTATATCCATCCAGGATACCTGGGCCAGGTCAATTAGGAAGGCCTGCTCGCTAAAGTACCTCATCCCTATATTGTTATTTATTTTGCTCTTTTGCACCCCAGTATCTCTATTTGCACATAATCTCTTGCACATCTAGCATTCCAGTGTTAATACTATTGTAATTATTCTGCACTATAGCCTATTTATTGCCTTACCTCCATAACTTGCTACATTTGCACACACTGTATATATATTTTCTGTTGTATTTCTGACTTTGTTTTTTTACCCCATATGTAACTCTGTGTTGTTTTTATTGCACTACTTTGCTTTATCTTGGCCAGGTCGCAGTTGTAAATGAGAACCTGTTCTCAACTGGCTTACCTGGTTAAATAAAGGTGAAATAAAAATAAAAATAAAAAGTGTTTTAGGGAGCGTTTGATAGTGATGAGGGGTGGTCGTTTGACTGCGGACCCGTTACGGACGCTGGCAATAAGGCAGTGATCGCTGAGATCCTGGTTGAAGACAGCGGAGGTGTATTTAGAGGGTAAGTTAGTCAGGATAATATCTATGAGGGTACCCATGTTTACGGATTTAGGGTTGTACCTGGTAGGTTCATTGATAATTTGCGTGAGATTGAGGGCATCTAGTTTGGATTGTAGGATGGCCGGGGTATTAAGCATATCCCAATTTAGGTCACCAAGCAGTACGAACTCTGAGGATAAATGGGGGGCAATCAATTCACATATGGTGTCCAGGGCACAGCTGGGGGCTGAGGGGGGTCTGTAGCAAGCAGCAACAGTGAGAGACTTATTTCTGGAAAGGTGGATTTTTAGAAGTAGAAGCTCAAACTGTTTGGGCACAGACCTGGATAGTATGATAGAGCTCTGCAGGCTCTCTCTACAGTAGATTGCAACTCCACCCCCTTTGGCAGTTCTATCTAGATGGAAAATGTTATAGTTGGGGATGGAAATTTCAGAATTTTTGGTGGCCTTCCTAAGCCAGGATTCAGACACTGCTAGAACATCAGGGTTGGCGGAGTGTGCTAACGCAGTGAATAACTCAAACTTAGGAAGTAGACTTCTGATATTTACATGCAGGAAACCAAGGCTTTTGCGATTACAGAAGTCAGCAAATGATAGCGCCTGGGCAGTAGGAGTGATGCTGAGGGCTGCAGGGCCTGGGTTAGCCCCTACATCACCGGAGGAACAGAGGAGGACTAGAATAAGGATACGGCCAAAAGCTTTAAGAACTGGTCTTCTAGTGCGTTGGGTACATAGAATAAAGGGGGCAGATTTCCGGGCGTTGTAGAAAAGATTCAGGGCATTATGTACAGACAACGATATGGAAGGATATGAGTAAAGTGGAGGTAAACCTAAGCGTTGGGTAACAATGAAAGAGATAGCATCACTGGAGGCACCAATTGAGTCGGTCTCCGCGTGTATGGGGGGTGGGACAAAGGAGCTATCTAAGGCAGGTTTAGCTGGGCTGGGGGATCTACAGTGAAATAGTACAATTAGAAATAACCGAAACAACAATAAGCTAACCATATTGAGATGGGAGAGAGGCATAAAGCAATCACGGGTGTAATTTGAGAGAGCTAAGACAACAGCTGGTAATGACGACACAGTTTGGGCTGAGGCTAAACATAAACAGGATGCGGTACCGTAAAAAGGAACAGTCCAGCAGACATCAGCTGTATAGCTGAGTTATCATAAGGTCCGGTGAACAGCAATAGGATAGTTCTGAGGTAGTTCGGGGGCTGCTAAAGCACTAGCGAGAAAGAGGCCACTGCGAGCGTGTGCTAGCGGGCCGGGGCTAGCAGATGGAATCTTCGTGGTCGACGTGGTAACGGGAAGCCTGTTGTAACCACATCAGACGATTTCGTCGGCAGACCAGTCGTGTAGGATCGGCGGGGCTCCGTGTCAACACTAGGTGGTCCCGTCCGGTTGACAGAGAGGTAGATAGCCGGGAGATGGGCCTAGCTCAGGATGATTAGCCAGACCACAACGTCCATTTTGTTGCAGCTAGCTGGTAGCGATGATTCCGGAGTTAAAGGTCCAGTGATTCCGGCAGAAAAACTGATATGTTCTGGGTCGATAACGCGCTGTGCAGACAGTGCAGACTGGCCGAATAATAGTCCAGACTAGAGCTGGCTGGTGCAGGCCACGGACAATGGTGAAAAACCGCTAACGGTAGCTGATAGCAAGTAGCTAGTTAGCTGGCTACTCCCGTCCGGTAGACCTAGAGGTAGATATGAGCCTGGCTCTAGGCTAGCTCGAGGCTAACTGGTGCTTGCATCGGGGGCAGTGGTGATTAGCCAGACAGCAACATCCATTCGGTGCGGCTAGCTAGTTGCGATCCGGTGATTAATGTCCAGTGATAAAATTATTCCTGCAGAAAAATCCAATGTTCTGGGTAAAATACCGCTAACTGTGGCTAATAGCAAGTAGCTAGTTAGCTGGCTAGCTAGTTTCAACTGGAGATTCTAGATAAAAGGTAAGTCAATAATAGAATCCGTTCCACATTGAGTGAGGCGGGTTGCAGGAAAGTATATTTTGTAGAAGGATGAAAAGTCTGATAGGGAAATGTGTACGAAAAATACAAAAAAACAGGGTATTTACAGGCTATTTACAGACACACGACAAAAACAGGACTGCACTACTACGCCATCTTCCCTCAGCCAGGGCACTGAAAATGGGTCGTGGATGGCTATTCCAGCATGACAATGACCCAAAACACACGGCCAAGGCAACAAAGGAGTGGCTCAAGAAGAAGCACATTATGGTCTTGGAGTGGCCTAGCCAGTCTCCAGACCTTAATCCCATAGAAAATCTGTGGAGGGAGCTGAAGGTTCGAGTTGCCAAACGTCAGCCTTGAAACCTTAATGACTTGGAGAGGATCTGCAAAGAGGAGTGCAACAAAATCCCTCCTGAGATGTGTGCAAACCTGGTGGCCAACTACAAGAAACGTTTGACCTCTGTGATTGCCAACAAGGGTTTTGCCACCAAGTACTAAGTCATGTTTCAGAGGGGTCAAATACTTATTTCCCTCATTAAAATGCAAATCAATTTATAAAATTTTTGACATGCGTTTTTCTGGATTTTTTGTTGTTATTCTGTCTCTCACTGTTCAAATAAACCTACCATTAAAATTATAGACTGATCATGTCTTTGTCAGTGGACAAACGTACAAAATCAGCAGGGGATCAAATACTTTTTTCCCTCACTGTATTTGAAAATGTAGTTAGACTCTTACTCTTATACGAATACATGGATGAAAACTTCACGGCAGACTGGAACCATTTAACTCAAGTTTTGTTTGTAACTACATCTTGTTTGGCCATCTTTGTGTCAAGTCACTCCGGTTCACACTGACTGTGGCGTGTGCAGAAAGTAGCCCATCACAACTTTTTCCAACTGATCTGTTGATAGCACCTGCTAAATTCAGAGCATCAATGTTGTTGAGTAAAGTAGCAAAACCTTTGTAGTTCTCAATGGCTAATGTTATATCTTTCAAAAAAGCCGCTGTAGAAAGGATGATCAATACATACTGAGCAGCTCACGTTATAGACAGAAGCATGTTACATGGCAGACCAATCCAAACTCATCTCCCGGCATGTCCAGCCCATCCATTATCTCAGCCAATCATGGCTAGTTGGAAGGTTCTGGTCTTTTCCGTGGCTAAACCAACTAGGCTCGTAATTTAACAATTCTATTCGTATTTACAGATGGAATACAAGTTTGTTATTAAGGCACATGAAAGTTCACATGTTCCAGAAGTCATTACTGCCAAAAAAAGCATTTTGATAAAACATTTATATAAAAAAAGACAAATGGCTCTCCTGTGAAGTAGTAACGTGCGACATATGCCTAGCTTCCTGAAATCAATCACAAATGTCCTATTTTAAGCAAGGTGCGTTATGAAGGAGAAAAAATTAAAAATAATAATAACATATATATATATATATACAGTTGAAGTCGGAAGTTTACATACACTTAGGTTGGAGTAATTAAAACTCATTTTTCAACCACTCCACAAATGTCTTAATAACAAACTATAGTTGGCACCTCTGTTTTCAGTACTCCAGCACCCTACTGTAACCTTGCTAGGATAACGACACTGGGATTTTTTCAAAAATGGTTTTTGAGATTAGAGAACACATTGGGAGGACCTTAGACCATTCAACCATACATACTTTCCAGATCCTTGAAATCCTTTGTCTGTGTTTATGGACTGCCCTCTTCAATTCAAACCACAGGTCTTTAATGGGGTTCAAGTTCGTAGACTGAGATGGCCATTGCAAAATGTTGATTTTGTTGTCAATTAACCATTTATGTGTGCTTGGGGTTATTATCTTGTTGGAAGATCCACTTGCGGAAAAGTGTCAACCTCCTGGTAGAGGCAACCAGGTTTTGGGCTAAAATATATACAGTTGAAGTCGGAAGTTTACAGACACTTAGGTTCGAGTCATTAAAACTTGTTTTTCAACCACTCTACAAATTTCTTGTTAACAAACTATAGTTTTGGCAAGTCGGTTAGGACATCTACTTTGTGCATGACTCAAGTAATCTTTCCAACAATTGTTTCCAGACAGATTTTTTCACTTATAATTCACTGTATCATAATTCCAGTGGGTCAGAAGTTTACATACACTAAGTTGACTGTGCCTTTAAACAGCTTGGGAAATTCCAGAAAATTATGTCATAGCTTTAGAAGCTTCTGATAGGCTAATTGACATAATTTCAGTCAATTGGAGGTGTACCTGTGGATGTATGTCAAGGCCTACCTTCAAACTCAGTGCCTCTTTGCTTGACATCATTGGAAAATCAAAGGAAATCAGCCAAGACCTCAGACATTTTTTTTTTGACCTCCACAAGTCTGATTCATCCTTGGGAGCAATTTCCAAATGCCTGAAGGTACCACGTTCATCTGTACAAACAATAGTACGCAAGTATAAACACCATGGGACCACGCAACCGTCATACCGCTCAGGAAGGAGACGCGTTCTGCCTCCTAGAGATGAACGTACTTTGGTGCGAAAAGTGCAAATCAATCCCAGAACAACAGCAAAGGACCTTGTGAAGATGCTGGAGGAAACAGGTACAAAAGTATCTATATCCACAGTAAAACGAGTCCTATATTGACATAACCTGAAAGGCCGCTCAGCAAGTAAGAAGCCACTGCTCCAAAACCGCCATAAAAAAGCCAGACTATGGTTTGCAACTGCACATGGGGACAAAGATCGTACTTTTTGGAGAAATGTCCTCTGGTCTGATGAAACAAAAATATAACTGTTTGGCCATAATGACCATTGTTATGTTTGGAGGAAAAAGGGGTGCTTGCAAGCCGAAGAACACCATCCCAACCATGAAGCACGGGGGTGGCAGCATCATGCTGTGGGGGTGCTTTGCTGTATGAGGGACTGGTGCACTTCACAAAATAGATGGCATTGACTGTATGTAAACTTCTGACCCACTGGGAATGTGATGAAAGAAA
The DNA here is from genome assembly GCF_964263955.1 of Coregonus lavaretus. Classification (NCBI taxonomy): domain Eukaryota; kingdom Metazoa; phylum Chordata; class Actinopteri; order Salmoniformes; family Salmonidae; genus Coregonus; species Coregonus lavaretus. Next base: position 6,662,651 of record NC_140019.1, read on the forward strand.
TAAAAGCTGAAATTAATCATTCTCTCTACTATTATTCTGACATTTCACATTCTTAAAATAAAGTGATGATCATAACTGACCTAAGACAGGGAATTTTTACTAGGATTAAATGTCAGGAATTGTGAAAAACTGAGTTTAAATGTATTTGGCTAAGGTGTATGTAAACATCCGACTTCAACTGTATAATAATATGACTTCTGATTCCATTGGTAAGTCTGATATGTATTGCTCAACTAGGACTAAATGAGACACTTTTTTTAAATGTTGTCCACATTGATAACACGTATGTTTCAATTCATATATACATTTCCCTGATATCATGCCTTAATTCCGGCAACAACAAAAAAAAGTATGACATTTCATCTCTCCCAGTCTTTTCACATATGGGCCATTTAAATTCTTCCCACCCACTCATGCCTTTATAGCCTATCGGCTGTGGAGCATTCACAAAGATTGTCCAGATCATAGCAATCATCATGTTGTCTTGTTCACTTGTCAGTTCGGTACTTAAACAAATAGATCATGGCTATAGCCTACCAATTAATGGATTGTCATTTAGGCTGCATAGCCAATAGTCATTAAGGTTTATTCATTTAGACAGATCGCCTGAGTGGTGCTGTGATTGTCTTTTCAATAGGGGTGTGAGTAAAGGCATTAACAACACATACGTTTCTCTTTTGTGTCTTTAATGTGGTTGGGTATAATAGTCCATCGTTCACCTCACTTCAGTAGCCTAAACAGTTCAATAGTCCAGTGCCCCATCTGTCGTAAATCGTCTGTTGAGAGGCTGTCCTGTAGCCGATACAGTTCATTCACATTTAGTAAACGCTCTTATCCAGAGCGACTTACAGTTAGTGAGTGCATACATTATTTTTTATTTTTTTATACTGTCCCCCCGTGGGAATTGAACCCACAACCCTGGCGTTGCAAACGCCATGCTCTACCAACTGAGCTACATCCCTGCCGGCCATTCCCTCCCCTACTCTGGACGACGCTGGGCCAATTGTGCACCGCCCCATGGGTCTCCCAGTCACGGCCGGCTATGACAGAGCCTGGATTCGAACCAGGATCTCTAGTGGCACAGCTAGCACTGCAATGCAGTGCCTTAGACCACTGTGCCACTCATTGCCATTTCCACCGTTCTCCTTGTTCAAGGTTATCCAGGAATCGGGTAGCTTATTTTTCTGATTTCAGTGTGATGTCTCTTTCCTTCCATTTGCCCCATAGTTGTGCGGGGTACACCAGAGATAATGGTATTCGCTTTTCCCATAGCTTTTTCTTTATGGCATCGAATTCTCTGTGTTTCATGTAGAGGTCTCTGCTCATGTTGGCGTTGATGTAGATCCAATGACCCTCATGAATCAAAGGTCCGACTCCTGACTTTTTGGCTTGGATGGCCAGTCGTTTTTTTTTTTTTCTTTGTCCCTATAGTTAAGGAACTTTGCGATGATGCCCCTTGGTTTGCTGCTCGTGTCCCCTCTCAGGCCAGCTGTTTGTTGTGCTTGTTAGATTGTGGGAGCCCGTGTGAAGTTCTCCTGGCCCAGTAGTTGTGGTATTACCTTTTACAGGAATTCTTCCATCCCGGTTGTTCCACAGCTTTCAGGGAAATTTACGAAACAAAGGTTTGAACGCCGACTGAAGTCCTCCATCCCGTTTAATCTTTCAGTAAGCCCCGTAATTATGTCTTTGTTCATCCATGGTTTTATGGAGCTTTTCTTGTGCGATTTTCTACAGGGTTAACTCGGTTTTGGCATCCTCCACAAGTTTGCCAAGTTCAGTCATATCAGTTTAGTTTTTTGACATTGGATATTTACTTTCCTCCACCTTAACAAGATAAACACTTCATGCTGCAGGAACTATCGACCGCTCCTCAACAACAGGAAGTCATAACACCGATGGATCTGGCTTTTCCACCAAACTCACTTCTTCAAGCTCCTGATTCTCCCCACAAGACACAGCCCTGTTCCCCGCAGAAAACAGACCGGGTCTTCCAGCAGATCCTCACTAACCTCACAACCTGAAGAATCTCCTCTCTCCCATAGATCCATGAGAAACGTGCCAGTCAACACCTGACCCCCAAACAACTTCATGGTCATCCTGATGAGGAACCACAACCTTGTCAAATAACATGTCAACTAAAGGAACAAAAGAACCACTGACAACCTCTGAATCTAACAGATCACTTGGGGGAACCAAATCCATTATCAGACTGCCAACAGAACCTAGTTGCTCAGTGTCACTCAACCTAACAAAGAACGTCTCCCCTAAATTGACACCTGAATCAACCTTCTCCTCAACCTGTAGAGGGCACACTAGATCACAGATTTCTGCCCAGAAAGTCTTAGCTAGAGACACACAAGAATCCCCTTCACCACTAGAGAAAACCATTTCCTGGGAACCACGGTCTAGTTTGGCAAATCATTTTTCCTCCAAGTCCCCACACAAATCATCCTCCTCCTTATCTGGTTTGCCATCAGCACTCTTCTGAACCTGAGTAACTTCACACACTGGGGATACCTCAAAACTCTCCTTGAGAGACTCCGCCCCCTGACACACCTGACTTTTCACTGGGGTACACAAACCTGATCACTTGGGGAAACTAGCTCATCACTCTGATCACTGGTTTAGTAACTGTCTGACTGACTGGCAACACAAACGTTCTCCCCTCTATGCATCCCTAAATTCATCTGCTGTTTCAAGAATGCTATTTCCTGTTCTAGTCTCGTATTCTTCCTCCTGACTCCTTTCCACCCGAACTAGCAGCAAGAACTCAGTCAACTTCTCTCATAACAGCACTGTAACTTCTAACTTGTTAAACTCCTCTGCTATTTCAACCTCCAGCATTTCTGCCACATGACATAACTTATCCCTAGTTAGCTTGTGAAAACCCCAAGTATCCTCTACCCCTGCACAAAACACTGATGGCTCAAACGCCCCCATAGTCAACATCAGTACGCTAAAGTTAACCAATAAATCAACTGACAAGTCACAGCCACTAACTCACTGCTAACTAACCAATACATGCACACAATCAAATCCCCAGATATAACCACTCTAAACAGGCAAAACTAAACCAGCATGCCATGCACAAATGCTACAAATGATAGCCACAGTTAGCCACTAGCCTAGAGCTAACACAAACGCATGCACCAAAGCTACAAACTGTAGCCACAGTTAGCCACTAGCCTATCGCTAACACAAATGTATGCACGAAAGCTACAAACCATTGCAACCTTTAGACACTAGAGCTTAGCGCTAACACAAAAGCATGTGCCACAGTCTTCCCGACTCCAAACTGGAAAATCTATATCCTGTAAACAGCGCCAAAACAGCTATCAAAACTATAGCCAAAAACAGTCAACAAAATGTTCCGGCCATGAGCAAAACACCTTATCAGCCCTACAGTAGCTAACAACTACCAGCTGCAAACAATTGACTAATCTTGTGGCCACCACCCCAAACATTTCTGTTGACCAAAACCATGAGCTATTTTGCTAGCCAGCAAACTGAAACTCACACTAACACTGCTGCAACCCTCTTTCTAGCATGCTAGCTCAACACAAACAGCTGCTACAAACTTTCTCAACAAATGCACAACCACACTTCCGAACCATATCAGTTCACAACCACTCGGACTACAACCACAAATGCTAACATGTATTAACATTTATGCCGGACGAGCTCTCTTATGTTACGAAACCAATAACTAGCCTACGGATATTGTTACACTCACTTTGTCTAGGAGTCCTAGGCCTAGTTACATGATGTGTAACCTGAATGAATGTGTGCATTTATGTGAGAAATCAGAGTATGCGCTTAGGTGTTGAATGTACATGTGCCCAGGGAGACCGCAACCTTACTTGATCCAGGGCCAGCTCTGTCTCTCTTGACCTCTTGGTCAGCCAGTCCAAGCGGATTCTCATTTGTTCAGATGGTGACGAAACATAAATATGTACAAAAAGGAAAACTACCAAAGGAAAGCCAAAACTAAAGAATAAAAAACAAACGAAAGGCCTCATGGCTTGCAAGCTGGGACACTGACTGACACCTTAATTAGCAGCACCTGAAGTGCTTATCAACCGGTCTCAGCATCTGGACAAGGTTGCTGCTGCCCCCTTGGGGAATGGAGTGTGGAAGTGGTAGTAAGCTGTAGTGTGCTGTCTTAACTACCTAACCTATTCCATAACAATAGTCAGTGCACTAGCTGGAGACAGGACTGGGTGCTGCTGTAGCCCCAGACAAAGCTTCAGTTTATCCAAATGGGTATTTTTATTGGAGTTCGAATATTTAATTATAAACTGAGTGTACAATACATGCTCTTTCCATGACATAAACTGACCAGGTGAATCCAGGTGAAAGCTATGATCCCTCATTTGTTTTTTTACTTGTTAAATCCACTTCAATCAGTGTAGATGAAGGGGATGAGACAGTTTGAGACATGGATTGTGTATGTGAGCCATTCAGAGGGTGAATGGGCAAGACAAAACATTCAAGTGCCTTTGAACAGGGTATGGTAGTAGGTGCCAGGCGCACCAGTTTGAGTGTCAAGAACTGCAACGCTGCGTTTTTTTTAACGCTCAACAGTTTCTGTGTGTATCAAGAATGGTCACCACCCAAAGGACTTCCAGCCAACTTGACACAACTGTGGGAAGCATTGGAGTCAACATGGGCCAGCATCCCAGTAGAATGCTTTCGACACCTTGTAGAGTCCATGCCCTGACAAACTGAGGCTGTTCTGAGGGCAAAAAGGGGGTGCAACTCAATAGGAGTTCCTAATGTTTTGTACACTGTGTATGTTTCTATCAATATTATTCATGCATCAAGACACAGGAAACACAGGAAATGATTACTTTTTAATAATAATAAACTGAATCTAAGTTCAATTATGTAATCAGCAGAGATAATAAACCGAGGCATTGTTTCTGTTTCTGTTGGTGTTACGTATCCCTGTGAGGAGAGCGATCCCAGTCTGAAAACATGGGGATAAAGACGGCAGCGATGAAAAGCTAGTTAAATGGATTTGCTCTCAATTGTGGCAATATATCCTCCTCTGTGTATAACGTTGACACAAAACTTCATTTCTTCGCCATCCAAGTATTCATGGTGAGGCTCGTTTTTGTGAAGACAATAATCCTATTTTTATATGGTGGATGAGGTTCGTTTCACTAGGAATATGCTTATTGTGGTGGGGAGAAATGCATATACCTGTTATGAAACTTCTGAGATCAACCACAGAGGAGAGCAATATGATCTCACTGCAACACGAAAAAACAGACGACATAACTGCATTTTAGACTAAAATGTATGGAGTATGTATGTAAGAGGGTAAAGGTTCTCTCAAGATCACAGGGTCAAACTGTACTGTTACTGTATTGTTACTGTATGTCTCTACATTTGCAGTCCACTTTTAATTGGAATGAGAGACCTACAGAAACTGAGGTTCATGGTCTCCTGACACAGTGTGTAGTGCAGAGATTAGAAACGAGACAAATGTTGCTTTCAACAAGAAAAATCACACATGCGGTCCTTAGGTTCAGAAAGCAAATGAAAATAGACATGGAGATAGTGGGAGGTGAGGAAGCCAGTGAATTCCAGTGAAATATGGCCACAATGACATCCCTGTGTTCTTGTGTACTGTAGAGAAATAACCCAGCAGGCTGTTGAATTAAATATCTCTTGCCTTTGATACTAAGTCAAAGAAAAGATGAGTTAGCGGATTGATATCCACGTTAATTAATATGATACAGGGAGAGGTCACAATCTGTTGTTAAGACTCACAGTGAGTCTTTCTCGTACACTTGAAAAACTCTTCACCCCTAGAATCCACTGACTGGCTTGAGAGCAGTGGGTGGAGGTGAGTTCTAATGATGTGAAGTCATTTCCATAGAGTGAACTTACTCCCTGGTACAGTATGTACACAGCCCAGTGGCCACTCTAAGTCTGCTTATCTGCTGTGCTGCATCCAGCACAAGTGAGATGGGCTCCACAGGAAAGTACACACACTTTAAAGTGGAGGTGTATTTATATTTCCTGTTTGGTTTCATACAGCTAGCGGTCATACCTTTCGTTATATGTGGCCTGAGATTTATTTAGGTATTTCTACAAGGCTATTTGTACTTAAAGTATTCTACAAAGATTAACATTTGAGTAATTTTATAACACGTCTACATTAATTAGTTGGTGACATACAAAATGTAGCAGGTCTACCCTTGTTCCTGGCATGTCCATAGCTGCGGGAAGTAGGGGTACTGAAGGTACTGCAGCACCCCCTGATAAATCGATATATATATATATATATATATATATAAATATATATATATTTTTTAAAATATTTTTATCTTCTTCACAAAATTTGTGAACTTGGCCTTTATTACTCCTGTCTGAGCAGAGAAAAATACTCTTCAGTAGAGCGGAGAAAAATACTCTTCAGCACATGCGTAGATGATATACAGTAGGCATACAGTGCTTTGCAAAAGTATTCATCCCCCTTGGCGTTTCTCCTATTTTGTTGCATTACAATCTGTAATTTAAATGGATTTTTATTTGGATTTTATGAAGTGAAATAAATAAATAACGGAAAAGTGGTGCGTGCATATTGTAAGGTTCTGTATTTATTTTCTTAGTCAACCTTGTGTTCTTGAACGTAGCCCTGTTTCTTTGTGTTCTTGAACGTAGCCCTGTCATTCATTTTTTGTTCATTGATTTCACCTGTGTTTGTTACTCACCTGGTCTCATTAGCTCCTTATTTAGTTCAGTTCATTCTGTTTGTGCCTTGTGAGGTATTATTCGTTTTGACTCTACTAAGCCTTTTCCTAGCTCGTTTGTGAGAACAAGTTATAGCCTTCAGTCCTAGTCTTTGATTCCCTGCCTGTTTGCCTACCTGTGTATGACCACTGCCTGCCTGTGACCACGATTCCTGCCTTTTGTGAAGGCGAAATAAACACCTGCCGTGCTCTGCACCTTTTTCTCCCTGAGTATTCATTACAGAATACCTCACCAAAGAACGGAATGGATTCAGCGGAGCTACAACGGCCCCTAACCCAGCAAGAGGAGTGTATGGAGGAAATCTGCCATCTTCTCCGCCAGCCTATCCCTACTCCTCCGATGCCAGGTATCGTAACCCATAGCCCTCCTTCATTCATATCCATGCCTGGAAAGTATGACGGTTCACCTGGGAAATGTCAGGGATTTCTGATGCAATGCAGCAAATACATTGAGCACAACCCCACTAACGTCGCCACCGACAAGAGCAGGGTGGATTTTGTTGTGTCTCTACTTACAGGCAAAGCCCTGGATTGGGTCACCTCCATATGGACTGCCAACAGCACAGAACTCGGATCCGAGACCCATTTCCACACCCTCTTCAAAGAGGTATTTGATCACTCTCCTTCCAGTCGTCCTATAGGAGACCTCCTCATAGAACATCAAAAAGGACGCAATTCAGCTGCCAAGTATGCCCTCGAGTTCCACACCATGGCTGCAGGGAGTGGATGGAGTGAGGCTGCTTTACTTACCGTCTACTGAAGAGGGCTCAACAGGGAACTTCAGGCGGAGCTGGCCTATAGAGAGGTGACCTTCAGGATTTAAATCAATACATTCGTATGTCCATCTCCATCGATCACCTCATCGCCAACCGTCGAAGAACTCTGCCACCCAGGAACCTGAAACTTTCTCTTTCCATGATTCCGTCATCCCGTCCGAGTCTTCCAGAGCCCATGCAGTTGGGCCATGGTCCTCTCCCGCGTATCGAATGTCAAAGGCGGATCCAAGAAGGGCTCTGCCTATACTGTGGAGGGAAAGATCATCTACTCAGCCATTGCCCTGTTCACCCCCACAGAGAGATGAGAAGGGTCCCTCCGCTGCCATGCAGGTAGGCATGTCCTTATTTCTAAATATCTCCCAGAAGCAATTCTCCATCCCAGTATTGATAACCGCGAAGGGGGTTACTAAGTACGTAGAGGGCTTGATAGATTCGGGAGCAGCAGGTAATTTTATCGATCACCAGCTAGTACAAGAGCTAGACATTGATCTAATATCTGTCACCCCTCCCTTAAGGATTAACACCCTGGACGGGCAGCCATTGGGCACGGGCTTCATTACGCACCTGACACAGAGCGTCATCCTCCAGATTGGAGTCTTCCACACCGAAACCATTCAACTCATGGAACTATCATCCCCCAAACAGCCACTCATCCTCGGACACCCCTATCTTTGTCGTCACGATCCTGCCATCTCGTGGCGACAAGGTGAACTACTGTCCTGGTCTTCTACCTGCTTCACCAGTTGTTTCAGCCTACCCTGCAGAGCCACCCACTATACCATCTGAATACGCCCAGTACAGCAATGTCTTCAGCAAAATCAAGGCCTCCACTCTGCCACCACATCGCCCAGTGGACTGTGCTATTGACTGACTCCCTGAAGTGTCCCCACCAAAGGGCCATGTTTACCCCCTATCTATCCCGGAAAATGAGGCAATGGAGAACTACATTGATGAAGCACTCGAAAAATGGTTTCATTCGTCCTTCTTCTTCCCCGGCTGCGTCCAGCTTCTTCTTCATTGGAAAAAAGGATGGTGGTCTCCGTCCATGTATTGATTACCGATCCCTGAATGATGTCACGGTCAAGAACCGTTTCCCTCTGATCCAAGCGACCCTCGAACAAGTGGGCCGTGCCAACATCTATACAAAACTTGACCTGCGAAGTGCATATAACCTTGTCCGTAAACGTGAAGGCGACGAATGGAAGACGGCCTTTATCACCGCACGAGGGCACTACGAATACCTGGTCATGCCCTACGGCCTTACTAACGCCCCCGCCGTCTTCCAATCCTTTATGAACAAGGTTTTCCAGGATATTATCAAATACTTTCTCATTGTCTACATTGATGACATCCTGATTTACTCCCACTCCCTGAAGGAACACATACAGCATGTACAAAAGGTTCTTCAACGGCTCCTTGACCATAACCTTTATGTGAAGAGTGAAAAGAGCATCTTCCATGTAACCTTGGTAAACTTCCTCGGTTTCGTACTGACACCTGGAGGGGTCAGCATGGATGAGAACAAAGTCACCGCCGTCAGTAACTGTCCCAAACCCACCGCCGTTAAGAAACTCCAACGTTTCATTGGGTTCTCAAACTTCTATCGCCGGTTCATTTGGAACTTCAGTTCTACTGCCGCTCCCCTCACTGCCCTTACCAGCCAAAAGACCCGGACCCTTCAATGGACTGATACCGCCCTGACTGCTTTCAACAACTTGAAACGCCTCTTCACCTCAGCTCCTGTCCTTCGCCAACCTGATCCAACCCTTCCTTTCACCCTGGAGGTGGATGCGTCCGAAGTAGGAGTAGGAGCCATACTCTCTCAGCGGGTGGGAACACCTCCAAAATCACATCCCTGTGCCTTCTTCTCCAGGAAGTTATCCGCCGCTGAGAGGAATTACGATGTGGGGAACCGAGAACTCCTCGCCATCAAGCTGGCCCTCGAGGAGTGGCGCCACTGGTTGGAGGGCGCACACCATCCCTTTCTCGTCCTAACCGATCATTGTAATCTGGAATATATCAGAGGGGCCAAGAGGTTAAACTCCAGACAAGCCCGCTGGGCTCACTTCTTCACACAATTACATTTTCATGTTAATTACATCCCTGGAAAGAAAAACGTAAAAGCTGATGATCTCTCCCTCCAGTTTGACTTACCAACCAGTAACTCAGACCCTACACCAATTCTTCCTTCCTCTTGCATTATGGGACCGTTACAGTGGGAGGTTCACTCTGCTATACAAGAAGCCCTAACCTCAGACCCGGCTCCTCCTGAGACACCAGCTGGGAAGAGTTACGTACCAGCAGCTGTTAGACCCCCAACTGATACAATGGTGTCATACGTCCTTGGGGTCAGGACATCCAGGCATTACACGAACCACCGAACTTCTAGCCTGTAAGTTCTGGTGGTCCTCACTGGCATCCAACGTAAGGGATTACGTACTCTCCTGTCCAGTCTGCGCCCAAACCAAAAGCCCTTGTCATCTCCCTTCCGGTAAGCTTCAACCTTTGCCAATCCCTCACAGACCCTGGTCCCACATAACTGTTGATTTAATCACAGACTTTCCTGAATCCTCTGGTAACACCACCATCCTTGTCATAGTAGACCGTTTTTCAAAAATGTGTCATCTGGTTCCTCTTCCTCATTTACCTAACACCATGGAATTGCCTGAGTGTATGTTCCAGCAGGTGTTCCGTCTGTATGGGATTGCGGAGGACATCGTCTCTGACCGCAGGCCCCAGTTTGTCTCCCGGGTGTGGCGAGCCTTCTGTGACCGACTGGGGGTCCCCCACAGCCTCTCCTCTGGGTACCATCCACAGACCAACGGGCAGACGGAACGCCTGAACCAAGAAATAGTGAAGTACCTCCGCCAACAATGTTCTGCCTCTCCACACAACTGGAGTCGGTATATGCGAATACGCTCAAAACTCACTCATGCATACATCCCTTTTCCTTACTCCATTTCAGTGTGTACTTGGTTACCAACCCCTCATGTTTCCCTGGGAGGTGGAGCCTGGTACTATCCCAGCTGTCAACGACTGGTTTTGGCATAGTGAGCGGGTATGGGAGACCGCTCACCAGCATCTGCAGGAAGCCTCTAATACCCAGACATCTTTGCCGACAGACGCCGCTGACCTACACCACTCTTTCACCCCAGACAGCGTGTGTGGCTCTCTACCAGAGACATCCCGCTCCGCCTACCCTGCAAAAAGTTCTGTCCTTGCTTCATTGTTCCCTTCAAGATAACCCATCGCATCAACCCTGTCACGTACCGCCTCCAGCTACCCCGTCAGTATAAAATATCCTCGTCCTTCCATGTGTCTCTGTTAAAACCGGTCACCTACAGTCCTTTTCATCCTCCAGTCTCAACCCGCAGTGCGCCCCCACCGTTGGACGTAGGAAGGGAACCTGCATATGCCATTCAGACCATCCTTGATTTCAAACGCCTAAGAGGTCGCATCCACTATCTAGTGGACTGGGAAGGTTATGGGCCTGAAGACCGGTCCTGGGTTCCCGACCAAGACATCCTCGACCCAGAGATGATTCAAGCATTCCACCGTAACTGTCCGGATCGTCCCGCTCCCCGACCTCGGGGTCGACCCCCGAACAGATCCACTGGACATCAGCCTCTACGCAGAACGTCGGGTCAGTCCATGACCTTGTCGAACCGCCTCTGCTCCCCGCACGCTCGCTCGCTCCACCCTCCAGTTCCGTTGGGTCATGCATGCCAGGTTCTGTATTTATTTTCTTAGTCAACCTTGTGTTCTTGAACGTAACCCTGTTTCTTTGTGTTCTTGAACATAGCCTTGTCTTTCATTTGTGTTCATTGATTACACCTGTTTGTTACTCACCTGGTCTAATTAGCTCCTTATTTAGTTCCGTTCATTCTGTTTGTGCCTTGTGAGGTATTACAATATAATAATAATAATAATATTAGGTATTGTTCATTTTGACTCTACTAAGCCTTTTCCTAGCTCATTTGTGAGAACCAGTTATAGCCTTCAGTCCTAGTTTTTGATTCTCCTGCCTGTTTGCCTACCTGTGTATGACCGTTGCCTGCCTGTGACCACGATTCCTGCCTTTTGCGAAGGCGAAATAAACACCTGCCACGCTCTGCGCGTGAATCTACACCTTTTTCTCCCTGAGTGTAATGAATACATATGTATTCACCCCCTTTGCTATGAAGCCACTAAATAAGATCTGGTGCAAGCAATTACCTTCAGAAGTCACATAATTAGTTAAATAAAGTCCACCTGTGTGCAATCTAAGTGTCACATGATCTCAGTATATATACACCTGTTCTGAAAAGCCCAAGAGTCTGCAACACCACTAAGCAAGGGGCACCACCAAGCAAGCGGCACCATGAAGACCAAGGAGCTCTCCAAACAGGTCAGGGACAAAGTTGTGGAGAAGTACAGATCAGGGTTGGGTTATAAAAAAATATCCGAAACTTTGAACATCCCACGGAGCAACATTAAACCCATTATTTAAAAAATGGAAAGAATATGCCACAACAAACATGCCAAGAGAGGGCCACCCACCAAAACTCACGGACCAGGCAAGGAGGGCATTCATCAGAGAGTCAACAAAGAGACCAAAGATATCCCTGAAGGAGCTGCAAAGCTCCACAGCAGAGATTGGAGTATCTGTCCATAGGACCACTTTAAGGCGAACACTCCACAGAGCTGGGCTTTACGGAAGAGTGGCCAGAAAAAAGCCATTGCTTGAAGAAAACAATAAGCAAACACGTTTGGTGTTCGCCAAAAGGCATGTGGAAGACTCCCCAAACATATGGAAGAAGGTACTCTGGTCAGATGAGACTAAAATTGAGCTTTTTGCCATCAAGGAAAATGCTATGTCTGGTGCAAACCCAACACCTCTCATCACCCCGAGAACACCATCCCCACAGTAAAGCATGGTGGTGGCAGCATCATGCTCTGGGGTTGTTTTTCATCGGCAGGGACTGGGAAACTGGTCAGAATTGAAGGAATGATGGATGGCGCTAAATACAGGGAAATTCTTGAGGGAAACCTGTTTCAGTCTTCCAGAGATTTGAGACTGGGACGGAGGTTCACCTTCCAGCAGGACAATGACCCTAAGCATACTGCCAAAGCAACACTTGAGTGGTTTAAGGGGAAACATTTAAATGTCTTGGAATGGCCTAGTCAAAGCCCAGACATCAATTGAGAATATGTGGTATGATTTAAAGATTGCTGTACACCAGCAGAACCCATCCAACTTGAAGGAGCTGGAGCAGTTTTGCCTTGAAGAATGGGCAAAAATCCCAGTGGCTAGATGTGCCAAGCTTATAGAGACATACCCCAAGAAACATGCAGCTGTAATTGCTGCAAAAGGTGGCAAAAAACATCAAGAGCTATGATGAAACTGGCTCTCATGAGGACCACCACAGGAATGGAAGACCCAGAGTTACCTCTGCTGCAGAGAATAAGTTCATTAGAGTTACTAGCCTCAGAAATGGCAGCCCAAATAAATGCTTCACAAAGTTCAGGTAACAGACACATCTCAACATCAACTGTTCAAAGGAGACTGTGTGAATCAGGCCTTCATGGTCGAATTGCTGTAAAGAAACCACTACTAAATGACACCAATAAGAAGAAGAGACTTGCATGGGTCAAGAAACATGAGCAATGGACATTAGACCGGTGGAAATTTGTCCTTTGGTCTGGAGTCCAAATGTGAGATTTTTGGTTCCAACTGCCATGGCTTTGTGAGACGCGGTGTGGTAAACGGATGATCTCTGCATGTGTATTTCCCCCCCGTAAAGCATGGAGGAGGAGGTGTGATGGTGTGGGGGTGCTTTGCTGGTGATGCTGTCTGTGATTTATTTAGAATTCAAGGCACACGTAACCAGCATGGCTACCACAGCATTATGCAGCAATACGCCATCCCATCTGGTTTGGGCTTAGTGGGTCTATCATTTGTTTTTCAACTTGTTTTCTACTTGATTCCATATGTGTTATTTCATAGTTTTGATGTCTTCACTATTATTCTACAATGTAGAAAACAGTAAAAATAAAGAAAAACCCTGGAATGAGTAGGTGTATCCAAACTTTTGACTGGTACTGTACTTAAGTATCAAAAGTAAATGTAATTGATAAAATATACTTAAGTATCAAAAGTAAATGTAATTTATAAAATATACTTAAGTATCAAAAGTAAAAGTATAAATCATTTCAAATTCCTTATATTAAGCAAACCAGACGGCACCATTTATATTTATTTCTTTATTTACCGGTAGCCAGGGGCACACGCCAACACTCAGACATCATTTACAAACAAAGCATATGTATTTAGTGAGTCCGACAGATCAGAGGCAGTAGGGATAATTAGGGATGTTCTCTTGATAAATGCGTGAAATTGATCATTTTCCTGTCCTGCTAAGCATTCAAAATGTAATGAGGTCTTTTGGGTGCCAGGAAAAATGTATGCAGTAAAAAGTACATCATTGTCTTTAGGAATGTAGTGGAGTAAAAGTAAAAGGTGTCAAAAATAAATAGTAAAGTAAAGTATAAATACCACAAAAAATGACTTACAGTGGAGAAAAAAAGTATTTAGTCAGCCACCAATTGTGCAAGTTCTCCCACTTAAAAAGATGAGAGAGGCCTGTAATTTTCATCATAGGTACACGTCAACTATGACAGACAAACTGAGAAAAAAAAATCCAGAAAATCACATTGTAGGATTTTTTATGAATTTATTTGCAAATTATGGTGGAAAATAAGTATTTGGTCACCTACAAACAAGCAAGATTTCTGGCTCTCACAGACCTGTAACTTCTTCTTTAAGAGGCTCCTCTGTCCTCCACTCGTTACCTGTATTAATGGCACCTGTTTGAACTTGTTATCAGTATAAAAGACACCTGTCCACAACCTCAAACAGTCACACTCCAAACTCCACTATGGCCAAGACCAAAGAGCTGTCAAAGGACACCAGAAACAAAATTGTAGACCTGCACCCGGCTGGGAAGACTGAATCTGCAATAGGTAAGCAGCTTAGTTTGAAGAAATCAACTGTGGGAGCAATTATTAGGAAATGGAAGACATACAAGACCACTGATAATCTCCCTCGATCTGGGGCTCCACGCAAGATCTCACCCCGTGGGGTCAAAATGATCACAAGAACGGTCAGCAAAAATCCCAGAACCACACGGGGGGACCTAGTGAATGACCTGCAGAGAGCTGGGACCAAAGTAACAAAGCCTACCATCAGTAACACACTACGCCGCCAGGGACTCAAATCCTGCAGTGCCAGACGTGTCCCCCTGCTTAAGCCAGTACATGTCCAGGCCCGTCTGAAGTTTGCTAGAGTGCATTTGGATGATCCAGAAGAGGATTGGGAGAATGTCATATGGTCAGATGAAACCAAAATAGAACTTTTTGGTAAAAACTCAACTCGTCGTGTTTGGAGGACAAATAATGCTGAGTTGCATCCAAAGAACACCATACCTACTGTGAAGCATGGGGGTGGAAGCATCATGCTTTGGGGCTGTTTTTCTGCAAAGGGACCAGGACGACTGATCCGTGTAAAGGAAAGAATGAATGGGGCCATGTATCGTGAGATTTTGAGTGAAAACCTCCTTCCATCAGCAAGGGCATTGAAGATGAAACGTGGCTGGGTCTTTCAGCATGACAATGATCCCAAACACACCGCCCGGGCAACGAAGGAGTGGCTTCGTAAGAAGCATTTCAAGGTCCTGGAGTGGCCTAGCCAGTCTCCAGATCTCAACCCCATAGAAAATCTTTGGAGGGAGTTGAAAGTCCGTGTTGCCCAGCGACAGCCCCAAAACATCACTGCTCTAGAGGAGATCTGCATGGAGGAATGGGCCAAAATACCAGCAACAGTGTGTGAAAACCTTGTGAAGACTTACAGAAAACGTTTGACCTGTGTCATTGCCAACAAAGGGTATATAACAAAGTATTGAGAAACTTTTGTTATTGACCAAATACTTATTTTCCACCATAATTTGCAAATAAATTCATAAAAAATCCTACAATGTGATTTTCTGGAGAAAAAAAATCTCATTTTGTCTGTCATAGTTGACGTGTACCTATGATGAAAATTACAGGCCTCTCTCATCTTTTTAAGTGGGAGAACTTGCACAATTGGTGGATGACTAAATACTTTTTTCCCCCTCTGTATGTAGTACTTTTTAAAGTATTTTCACTTAAGTACTTTACACCACTGACCTTTCATTGTTTCTCACAATTGTGTTTCTCTGTGATTCTCTCAAACTCTATACAATGATTTCTGAGACAGGAAATCAAAAGAGCCTTGAATCCTCTGAGGCCTGAGGGATGTGTGAAGTGGAGGAAGGCATTGTCCTAGACTGTAAGTGCAAGGGAGAAACAGCTGACCCTTTCTGTAATAGCTTTTAAAATAACAGTTCTCCAATTGTTTAGCATGGTACTCAGATTCCAAGAAGCAGGAGTTCACCAGCACCCCCTGAGAAAGGTTAATATTCACATTCTTAAAAGCTCTGCTAACCAGCACAGCTCCTTTGGCTTTTAACACCCTGGAGTTTTCACTTCATCTTTATGTTGTGTGTTACCGACTTGTCAGTGGTCTGGAGGAGTGTGGCACAGCAGAGCAGCCTAGAACCAGTGCCAAGTGATAGAGAGGGTGAGAATAGAACTGTCTGCTAGTCCTAAACTTCTCATCCTTGGCATAAAATATTCTTAATCTGATTTCTTGGTGCTTGAAATGCTGGCACTGCATCAGTATTTGTAATCACTTGGTGACACATGAAAATGGAGGAAATAGATTGTTATGGAATACAATGAACACAGTATACAATCAAAGCTACCCTGAAAAATGTTCCTACCCTGAATAATTCAACACTATTTGATTGAGGGGAAACAAGCTATCTATTAACAGCAGTGTCCTTTCATGGCTGCCTGTCTAGCTCCAGCCTCTCCCAGGGGCAGCCTCCAGGTGATGTCAGGCCAGGCCTCCACATCAGCAGTTAGCCTAACATGTCCCCTGTGACTGTGGCGTCTCCAGACGTCACTGTAGCCCTCACTGTACGGTACTGCACTGTACTGTACACACCACTAACAGTGAAATTAGTGTCATAAATATTTCATGATGTGCTTGTCTTAGCCATATTGATTCCAACTGCAGGCAGCAAACTCCCTTTTAAAATCTTTCCCTGGATGCAAGCCTGTCTGCCGCATAGCTGTCAAATCGTACGACACACAGAGACACATACACACACGCACCAGACGAGTGCATAATGGGGTTTTGCAGAGTGCGTGCGTGTGTGTGCATGCATGTGTGTGTGTGCATGTGTCTGTGTGACCAGATTCATGTAGCCCACCAGCATGATGGGTGGCACTGTTGAATGATTAATCACATAGCATAGTGTTCGGGGAGGGAACATCGTTCCTCCCCTCGTTCTCCTCTAAATTTCATTTTACTTCAACGAAAAAGGCCTCCATCTTTGCAATCAACAGTGGTCTAGGCCAAGGCTCCTTTCACTAGCTCTCTCTCTCTCTCCTCAGCAGCAGTGGCTGGAACCAGTTTCAGCTGGACATAAGCTATATGTTTTATTGAGTTGCAATTGACTGTCACAGATAACAAGCTCACGCAGTTCTCATCACCTCACACATTAAATTAACAGAGGACGGGTCCAGTCGGTAAATACATGTTAATTGCACATATCGAGACCCTTGGCAATTATATCAGACCCGACCCAGATTGTGCCATCCCACCGTGCCCCACCATGCCACGCCGCCCGTCAGCAGGGCAGCCAGTCATGTGCAGAGGTGAGAGAGCACTCATACAGCTACCTCTGTACTGTGTGCATGACTGTCTCCCCATGCCCACTCTGTGAGATGGGCTTCATGGCTGCTCTGAGTTTCTGGCCAATCAGCTCAATGAACAGGTATTTGTTATGTACTGTTCAACTCTAAGTGTATGTTACCAAAAACATCCTGTCTGGATAATAGCATGATCAAGCACATGCAGTGCAGTGAAATCAAACTACCCAGTGATCATATAGTTCATCTGTCAGGTAATGTAAGGGAAATTCAGTAGAGTAACAGAACATACTACAATGGCATACATACTTTAGATCTTTGAGATGTGCTTTATGAACATGTGGAACATGCTGGTGAAAATCCTTAAAAACGCTCAAAGCATTTACTTATGAGTGAAGTTATCTAAAGGTGCAGATTGAGCAAATCTATAGTTTTAGATAAGAAAATCAGACCTCACAAACACATCCTAACTCATTGTATTATGAATTACTTTTAAAAAAGAAAACATGTCACCATTGTTAGTGAAGAGAGCTTTTACATTCAGCCAATGTGATTCAGCCTACTCTGAAGCAGAACTTATTTAATAAAATCTTATGAATTCTTAGATGCATGAATGATAAATTATCAGCAGCACAATGGCGAGATTGTTTCTAAACATTTGACTGGTAGCTGTAATGAGCCACACTGGCTTGCTGCACCCACACTGAGCTTTGATGTGATTTGTTTGTTGGCAACATTGACATATTAAGTGTATCATCATAATCCTCCATCATGTTTTGGAGTTTACAGTCATATCATTAAGACAGTTGTGCATCATTTTTCCAGATTTGATCATCATTGTATGGCATGACACATTATGATGAGACTTTCAATTCATACACGTCTATGTATTTATGTGCCTTGTGTTCTGTGCGGTGAGGTATGACTGCTATTTAGGTTGAGTCCTAAATCATATTTTGGCCTTTCCAATTCTGTTTTCCGATTTTCCCTTTTCTCATCATCTTATTGTCTGGTTGCTTTAACGTTCACTTTGTTGTGTCTTGATGGGACAATTAATTTTTTTGTATTATGGTGATATATTGTAGGTCTGTTCAAGTAGGCTACAGCGTTAAAACAAAAATCTGTCTTCTCGCTCTCTCTGGTGTTTTAGACACGTCATCCCTCACCGCCACAAGGAGGCGATAGGAGGGATATATTTTTCAAAACCAACGCTCCTTAAAATATATTTAGGCATATACTCTTGGTCCAGCCTAATGTTTCAGTAGTCAGTCTAATTTAAAATGCTGTCTTAAAATCAAGAGTTCGAGTTCATCGAATCTTCCCTTGAGTCAATGAACAGCACTTTTCGAGCTATCTGTTTCCCTACAGGCGCGTGGTGCTGAAGAACAGTGTCCTCGCGAAGACAGCCCGGTGTCACTGTCTCTGGATGCGTGTTGAAGGAGCGCGCGGGAGGGGTCTGGAATCGAACTCTTGCTGCCGAGAGATCATCATCGATTGCTGGAGTCTGCAAAGGCACTCCATCCAACACAACACAAATCAGATGTGGAGCTTTTCCAATGCAATATGAGTGACTCAACTCATGAGGGGTGAGACAACACTGGGGAAGGTGTAGAACAGGGGAGGACAGAGAACCGTTTTGCAACCCCTTGGTGCTGAGGAGTCCAGGATTCCGGGAAATTGAAGTTATTTTTGGCCATCTAAAGGAGAGCGAATCTTCAGAATTCCGTCGGACAAGGGGGAGGAAGAGCCGAAGTAACTCAGATGAGTTAATTGTAGCCTTCTGTCGACTAATGTTGCCGGTCGAATATCGGTGAAATAGTCTGAGGTATCCGTCCTCACAGTTTTTTATTTGACTGAAGTAAGAAAATACTGTCTTGTGCTCTAACAATTTAATTTCAAACGATGTGAACTGACTTGAACTGGAGAGACCGTGAGTTATGCTGTAACACATTTTGAAAACAAACTCAAACATACTCAAACGAGTGGAAATACTTTATTGAAACAAGCCTCGATTGATAATCTGCATCTCTTGCAGGGATTATCAAAATCAGGTGAGTGCCAACCTGAATAATACAAAATGTGCATATATGTGTGTGTTATTGCGCGCCCGTGTGCGCGTAATGCTGCAGAAGTTATGAGAATTAGAAAACAGACCATGGAAGTGATTGCTCATACACGTCCTGTTAGATTCCTTAGTTGAAAACCATGTATTGCATTGCGTTATTAATTTGTAAAAGTGGTCCCAACAGAGAGATGGTGATTGTTTAATTTCATTTTAGCACCACCGCATGCAGGCTGGTGTTGTGTTTGTATGGCAGTGGTGGTGTCGATGCAGGTTGAGGCTGCATGAGGCGGTGGGTTTAATTATTGTGGTCGTGTAACGATAGGGCGCACATCAATCGTGTCACCCAGAGATACGGGCTCCCGGTGAAGCAGGCTGTCTGGCCACATTGATTTATACAATAAAGTAACTCCATAGATCAGGTTCCGGACTGGAGATCGACTGCAGCCAGACTCTAACTGTCACTTTCAGCGCCGCTGCCAATCTTTTTACCTCTGCTGGGAGGTGGGGAGAGAGAGAGGAAAGGAAACGGAACAACAGCAAATAGATTACCACTAACAAAATATAGATGCGCTCGGCTCCTGCGGTTCATTTGCGCAATGTTCACCTTGTAAGCAAATATTTTATGCACACCTGGAGTTGGGTTGGACAACTTTACCTTTCCTGTGATATGGTATTTGCTGATATATTTATCATGTGTGAGGGACATAAACTATGGTAGAACTATATGAAGAGTTTATTTCCAAAATGCTATATCCACCAATTTTTCACATTTGTGTTTTTTACCAGAAATAATTGCTTATGGGTATCATGTGTGTGTAAAATATTACTGTTCTCAGATTTTCTATTCATTTTTTTGTTGTTGCAAAACGCTATACACTTTCCTAATATTGAGTTGCACCCCATTTTGCCCTCAGAACAGCCTCAATTTGTCAGAGCATTCCACAGGGATACTGGCCCATGTTGACTCCAATGCTTCCCACAGTTGTGTGAAGTTGGCTGGATGCCCTTTGGGTGGTGGACCATTCTTGATACACATGAGAAACTGCTGTGTGTGAAAAACCCAGCAGCATTGCAGTTCTTGACACACTCAAACCGGTAAGCCTACCATACCATACCCGTTCAAAGGCACTTAAATATGTTGTCTTTCCCATTCACCCTCTGAATGGCACACATCCATGTCACAATTGTCTCAAGGCTTAAAAATCCTTCTTTAACCTGTCTCCTCCCCTTCATCTGCACTGGTTGAAGTGGATTTAACAAGTGACATCAGTAAGGGATCATAGCTTTCACCTGGATTCACCTGGTCGTTCTATGTCCTGGAAAGAGCAGGTGTTCTAAATGTTTTGTATAATTGTTTAGCTGGAATGAACTGTTCCTATCCTGCATATTTAACTGTGATGTGGGGTTGTCTCACCTAGCTATCTTAAGATGAATGTAAGTCGCTCTGGATAAGAGCATCTGCTAAATGACTAAAATGTCAAATTTAATTGTTTTACATATAGATATCATATTACTGTATTGAATAATTTTTTGTTAACATTTTTTAAATATTGATGTCACAGATGTATCATTTGGAGCTAGAAACACAAGCATTTCGCTGCATCTAGGGTAACGTTTGCAGATCTGTGTAACGTGACCAATACATTTAGATTTGATTTAGATTTAGATTTGATATGATTTGTACAGTTCTTTATAAAACATGTAGTTATTTGTTACATTTGACTGTGTAAAATCTATTTGACTGTGTAAAACCTAGCAGTACTACTTATTTCTCTGAGAGTGAGGTAGATGTATAGCATTTTGCAAAAACACATGATTATTTGTCTCTGAATTAAAACCAAGTGATAGATTTAAACAAATACATGTATATCATTGAACAACCCCATGCCATGATTAGATAGTGAAAAAACATACCAATCTGTTTCATAATTTATTCAAACAATAAATGCTAATTTACCAACATTTTAGAAAATGTATATATATCGTTTTGGAATTAAACTCTTCATATATTCAGGGTATATTGTAATTAAGGGATTTGCATTTGAACTCAAAGCACCAAACACTGAAATCATGATATAGTCTAAAAAGAGAGCAGGGAGACAGATGTTTTAGTTGAATCCTATCCAAAACTTGATATTTTGTTGTATTATATTTGCTAGATTTAGATTGGCCCTTACATCTGCACTGTGCATACAGTCTATGTACAAATCACTGCAACATTGCACCCTATTACCATCAGTTCCTGCAGCGGCCATAGTGCACGTGAATCCTTCGTCCTTGGTTAGTGGCTAATTTTCTTTCTTTGCAATGCATGCCATTGGAAGGAACATTTGCTCCATAACTGACCCAGTACTAGACCTGCTGCCTGAATTTCCCATGTCTTTCACATTGCTACAGGGATTGCCATGAAGAATAGCTTTTCCAAGCAATGACATATCATAATATAACCCCAGTCCTTCTAGATGTTCATTTAGGTGTCAGGTGCACTGTATATTACCTATAAGGAGGGTCTGACAAGGGCCTGGTGAAGGCAATCCAATAGTATGAGCAAATAGTAATCCTTTGTCATCTGATGAGTACGTTTATTACATTATATGTGAGGATAAGTATTAAAAAAAACATATTAATTTACTGCATTCACTATTTGCCTTGTCTGCATAAGCGAAGTTATGCAAGGTTAAGCATATTTTCTGCCTCTGTGTGATAATTACAGCATTACTTACTACCACATTGTTCTTCAAACTGAGAGTATGTATCATCGGAGATAAACACACATTGGTGCGCATGGAGCGAGGCCAACTTTAACACTTCCTCTGGGCACGATGTGCAAGTTCCATTTTAGATTCCCGAAAGGTTATCTGAAGTTTATTTTTTCTCTTCTCTGGGGGTGTTAGGTCAGTTTACTTAGGTTTAAGTACAAACTGTTATTTTGTAGGCCAAAGACAATAAGCAGCGTTGACATGAGCCGGGCAATGATGCTCACATCTCTGATGAACTTTTCGCCCTCCTCTCTCTCAAACAAAATGTAGATAGCTTTTAGCTGCCCATGTGATAGAGTTCAGGTACCACTGGATCTATCAAGACTTTTAGCTCATATCATCCAATTACCAGCCATCCGTGTAGATTACACAGGAAGATTCAACAGAGACACAGACCTATAGCCATCCCTGTAGATTAAGCAGGAAGAGAGACATAGACCTATAGCCATCCCTGTAGATTAATCAGGAAGAGACATAGACCTATAGCCATCCCTGTAGATTAAGCAGGAAGAGACATAGACCTATAGCCATCCCTGTAGATTAATCAGGAAGAGACATTGACCTATAGCCATCCCTGTAGATTAATCAGGAAGAGACATAGACCTATAGCCATCCCTGTAGATTAATCAGGAAGAGACGTAGACCTATAGCCATCCCTGTAGATTAAGCAGGAAGAGACGTAGACCTATAGCCATCCCTGTAGATTAAGCAGGAAGAGACATAGACCTATAGCCATCCCTGTAGATTAAGCAGGAAGATTCAACAGAGAGGAGAAAAAGGGAAATATCGGACAGGAGTAATGAATATTCAAGTGTACACTGCCTAGGCACTGTAGATGAAGACATTGAGAACTCTATAACAATGCAGTGAATGTGGACGCCTACTGCATATGAAGACATTGAGTCTGTGTGGAACCAAACGGAGGAAGTTAACCTGTGTGTCCTCAGGAGAGCGATCCAGCACCCTGTACTGTAATGGTTACTCCCAGTTCCTCCAACAATATCAGGCAAAACTGTGGCTAAATGAAAACAGATGGAGGCACAAATCCCCGAGTGGTAGCAGGCTCGCCTTGCCTGTGACCATTTATCACCGTCAACCTGTTCGTCATAAAGACTTTACTTTTAAAGGGAGGGGAGTGCCCAGCCCGGGCAAGATCACGGCTGAAATTCTAATTTATGATGTTGAATTGAACTCTTTGGGTTTTATCTAAAACCAGGTTGAAATTAGTTTCCGCCAGATGCTTTTTATGATGTGTCAATGGACAGTGGGCCCCAGTACAGTACCTGCACAGAGCACACTGCTACCTGCCTGGGGCCTGCTGCTGTGCTGACATGCTTATATGCATAATAATTCAAATGTAGTTGTCATTAGGAATGAGCCTTTAAGCAGCATCAGACTTCAAACCAGGGCAAGTTGTGGAGGAAGTTGTGTATGTAAACATAAATCACCCACCAAAGTGCTGAGAAATTACTCTTCTGTGAGCAGCCACTGCCCGGAACATGGTAATAGCTTTAACCAGTGGCTCAATAGATTTATTTGCATGAATATTGTAAGCAGGCATTTATAATTAAGTTTTACATGTGCAAATCCAGTTTTGAAGCATGCTTTATAAGATCGCAGCAAAGAATAGTCCAAATCCAAAAGGGAGAGGTTACTTAGCATTTAAATGGCCTGTGCTTGTGGTGGAGACCGGGCGGGTGCAGGCCAGTGTGTGGAAGATAAACATTTGGAGGGCAACATATTATTTCATGTGCAGCACTTTCTTTATGCTCACGGGACAATGTGTCAATTGAATGAGCTGAATCTGGACCTCTGGGAGAATTTGCAGAGGCAAAGAATTTCTGTGGAATTCACAATTAGAAAGGAATCATGATACACAAATTCCAAATGTACACTACCAGTCAAAAGTTTGGACACATTCAAGGATTTTTCTTTATTTGTAAAAACATTTTTACATTGTAGAATAATAGTGAAGACATCAAAACTATGAAATAACACATATGGAATCATGTAGTAACCAAATAAGTGTTAAACAAATCAAAATATATTTTATATTTGAGATTCTTCAAATAGCCACCCTTTGCCTTGATGACAGCTTTGCACACTCTTGGCATTCTCTCAACCAGCTTCATGAGGTAGTCACCTGGAATGGATTTAAATTAACAGGTGTGCCTTCTTAAAAGATAATTTGAGGAATTGATTTCCTTCTTAATGCGTTTGAGCCAATCAGTTGTGTTGTGACAGAAGATAGCCCTATTTGGTAAAAGACCAAGTCCATATTATGGCAAGAACAGCTCAAATAAGCAAAGAGAAACGACAGTCCATCATTACTATAAGACATGAAGGTCAGTCAATACGGAAAATGTCAAGAACTTTGAAAGTTTCTTCAAGTACAGTCGCAAAAACCATCAAGCGCTATGATGAAACTGGCTCTCATGAGGACCGCCACAGGAATGGAAGACCCAGAGTTACCTCTGCTGCAGAGGATAAGTTCATTAGAGTTACCAGCCTCAGAAATTGCAGCCCAAATAAATGCTTAACAGAGTTCAAGTCACAGACACATCTCAACATCAACTGTTCAGAGGGGACTGTGTGAATCAGGCCTTCATGGTCGAATTGCTACAAAGAAACCACTACTAAAGGACACCAATAAGAAGAAGAGACTTGCTTGGGCCAAGAAACACGAGCAATGGACATTAAACCGGTGGAAATTTGTCCTTTGGTCTGGATTACAAATGTGAGTTTTTTGGTTCCAACCGCCGTGTCTTTGTGAGACGCGGTGTGGGTGAACAGATGATTTCCGCATGTGTAGTTCCCATCGTAAAGCATGGAGGAGGAGGTGTTATGGTGTGGTGGTGCTTTGCTGGTGACACAGTCTGTGATTTATTTAGAATTCAAGGCACACTTAACCAGCATGGCTACCACAGCATTCTGCAGCGATACGCCATCCCATCTGGTTTGGGCTTAGTGGGACTATCATTTGTTTTTCAACAGGACAATGACCCAACACACCTCCAGGCTGTGTAAAGGCTATTTTACCAAGAAGGAGAGTGATGGAGTGCTGCATCAGATGACCTGGCCTCCACAATCCCTCGATGAGTCGGACCGCAGAGTGAAGGAAAAGCAGCCAACAAGTGCTCAGCATATGTGGGAACTCCTTCAATACTTTTTGGTTACTCCATGATTCCATATGTGTTATTTCATAGTTTTGATGTCTTCACTCTTATTCTACAATGTAGAAAATAGTAAAAATAAAGAAAAACCCTTGTGTCCAAACTTTTCACTGGTACTGTATATCATCCAAAATTATTTCATCAAGTGAATATAGTGATCTTTAAAATGAGCAATACCTATGGATTTCATAATAATATAATAATAATATTTGAAGGAAAGACTGAAATCCATAGGTATTGCTTCTATGACTATATTTTGTAAGCCCTTCCCCTCTTTATGTCAGGTTTAATTATGTTGACATTTGGAATAAAGGGGAATATTAAATGTCGACAGTGGAGCCTTTCAACTGTTTTTCTTCTTTAATTAAAATATTAATTGTATCAGGACACTGTCAATAAGTAATAGAGAGAAGCAGCCCATCAATAATGGATAACTCGACAAGTCATCAAAAACTCAGTGTGAGGATGATTTGCAACCTTTTGAATCTGACACCAATGTGGAGGAGGCTGAATTCTGGGTTGACTGGCTGTCGGTCAGATGCAGCACAGCCACGTCAGCAGTCCGGCCGGGTCTCTAGGCCTACATCTGATGAGAGAGATATGGCACAGCATGACATCTAAAGTTGCAGGCCAGAAAGTTAATAGCTCCAGCTCTGCAACAATGATCCCGGGCAAATGGAAGTCAGTCATTACAGCCTATAAATAGAGTGGCTAGAGGTGCCACAGGAGGTCTACAGAAAGGCTGTCAATTAAAGGTATGCCGTCTCAGGAAAACTCTTTCACCAGGCATTCCACTGAACCTGTGATAGGGCGTTGTTGGACACCCAAGCAGCCTCACTTCTGACCCACCGTTTCACACCCTCGTCTACAGCAGGCCACTAGAGAGTATTTGTGTGGAGTTGTATAGAATTCATTTAGTTGGCCTTGTACAGCATTTGGAACATTCTAAGAATACCTGTTGTTAGGAAATACTGATATAAACATCCCATTTGCAGTGATTAACATCTGCCGCACAATGCCAAATGGGTCATTCAAATGTACAAGAATCATCAAAACCATGTGGCAGCAGATTCCATTGTAGTTGATCTGCATGTGCATATTCATTATAGATAAGTATGATATATTCATGAGACATATGGCGCTTCCATATGGGAAAGTCATGGCTAAAAAGATAATTGAAACAAGGGTAATGAATGTCTGTTGCATATACCATCGGCAGTGTCTGTGTTCCTCCAGTAGAGAAAACAAACAGGGTCACTACACATGTAGGAACATGCAGAGCTATACACTAGCCTATGTCATTGACATTTTAGTCATTTAGCAGACGCTCTTATCCAGAGCGACTTACAGTTAGTGAGTGCATACATTTTTCATACTGGCCCCCCTGTGGGAAACGAGCCCACAACCCTGGCGTTGCATCACCAGCTTTTCATTTAGAGCTCCTTTTCATGGTTTTGTCTATGGATTAGATGAAGCACTATCCTATCAGAGGCAGTATAGCGACGTATAGCGATAGTGTGGTTGACTGTTTAGTCTTCTGTCTTTCACCCACAAGATGTTTCTTTTTTTCTCTCCTTTTTGGTTTTGAGCTTTTGAAGTGGTTTTACACATCCTTCGGTTTAGCCTCCATCTGCTGTGTCTTTGGCTGTTTCTTCTCCTTCTTGGCTGACTCTAGGGTCGCTGAGGAACGGGGGAACAATCTGTGCAGCTCCACTCCAGTTGCCCAGCCCCTACAGGGAGACTGCTTACAGCAGGAACGTTTACATGAATAATTCTCAAACACCTTCCCTTTTCTCTCTCTCTCTCTCTCTCTCTCTCTCTCTCTCTCTCTCTCTCTCTCTCTCTCTCTCTCTCTCTCTCTCTCTCTGCCCATCCATTCCCCCCATTTTATATCCAAAGCTTCCTGACGCGCTAATGAACACAGTGTCTCAATGGTTACAGTAAACCCTACTAAGTATCATTCCTTTACCCATACTGTGGATAAATGGAAACGAGTTAGATCTATCTACTCTGTGTAACTATATATGCTATGTGAAATGGTTTTCAAAGAGGTAATGAGCGGACAGTATGTCATGTCTCACAGAGGATGAGTGTGATTCATGTGTTTGATGTATCAGATTTATCTTCTAGAAGGGACCTCATGATTTATGACTTCCTTTAACATTATTGATGAGCTGGAGAAGATACAGGGGTCTGACAAATAGTAAAGTCAATAGTATGACTTAAATTAATGAAAGGACATTATTAAAGTGAGTACATTGTTAAATAAAGCATGCTACAGAAGATTCATAACCAGCCAGGAATATACAGTCAGGTCCATAATTATTGGCACCCTTGATGAAGATGTGCAAAAAAGACTGCATAAAATAAATAATACAAATACTGAGCTGTATATATCATGCTATAAAAAGGATAAATGATATACATTTATTTTAATACAATTGCTCAGAGAAAGAGAATTTGTTTAACAAGTAATAAAACAAATCTCATAAAGATAGGGGTCAAAATTACTCCAGCACCCTACTGTACCCTTGCTAGGATAACGACACTGGGATTTTTTCTTAAATGTTTTTTGAGATTAGAGAACACATTGGGAGGACCTTAGACCATTCATCCATACAGAATCTTTCCAGATCCTTGATATCCTTTGTCTGTGCTTATGGACTGCCCTCTTCAATTCAAACCACAGGTTTTCAATGGGGTTCAAGTTCGTAGACTGAGATGGCCATTGCAAAATGTTGATTTTGTTGTCAATTAACCATTTATGTGTGGATTTTTATGTGTGCTTGGGGTTATTATCTTGTTGGAAGGTCCACTTGCGGAAAAGTGTCAACCTCCTGGTAGAGGCAACCAGGTTTTGGGCTAAAATGTCCAGGTACTAAGGCTGGACGATATGACCAAAATATCATATTACGATATACAGTTGAAGTCGGAAGTTTACATACACTTAGGTTCGAGTCATTAAAACTTGTTTTTCAACCACTCCACAAATTTCTTGTTAACAAACTATAGTTTTGGCAAGTCGGTTAGGACATCTCCCTTGTGCATGACACAAGTCATTTTTCCAACAATTGTTTACAGACAGATTATTTCACTTATAATTTACTGTATCACAATTCCAGTGGGTCAGAAGTTTACATGCACTAAGTTGACTGTGCCTTTAAACAGCTTGGAAAATTCCAGAAAATGATGTCATGGCTTTAGAAGCTTCTGATAGGCTAATTGACATCATTTGAGTCAATTGGAGGCGTACCTGTGCATGTATTTCAAGGCCTACCTTCAAACTCAGTGCCTCTTTGCTTGACATCATTGGAAAATCAAAAAAAATCAGCCAAGACCTCAGAAAAAAATTGTAGACCTCCACAAGTCTGGTTCATCCTTGGCAGCAATTTCCAAACGCCTGAAGGTACTACGTTCATCTGTACAAACAATAGTACACAAGTATAAACACCATGGGACCACACAGCCGTCATACCGCTCAGGAAGGAGACACGTTCTGTCTCCTAGAGATGAACGTACTTTGGTGCGGAAAGTGCAAATCAATCCCAGAACAACAGCAAAGGACCTTGTGAAGATGCTGGAGGAAACAGGTACAAAAGTATCTATATCCACAGTAAAACGAGTCCTATATTGGCATAACCTGAAAGGCCGCTCAGCAAGGAAGAAGCCACTGCTCCAAAACCGCCATAAAAAAAGCCCGACTACGGTTTGCAACTGCACATGGGGACAAAGATCGTACTTTTTGGAGAAATGTCCTATGGTCTGATTGAAACAAAAATAGAACTGTTTGGCCATAATGACCATCGTTATGTTTGGAGGAAAAAGGGGGACCTTGCAAGCCAAAGAACACCATCCCAACAGTGAAGCACGGGGGTGGTAGCATCATGCTCTGGGGGTGCTTTGCTGCAGGAGGGAATGGTGCACTTCACAAAATAGATGGCATCATGTGTGAGCAAGGAGGCCAACAAACCTGACTAAGTTACACCAGCTCTGTCAGGAGGAATGGGCCAAAATTCACCCAACTTATTGTGGGAAGCTTGTGGAAGGCTACCCGAGTTGCACCCCCTTTTGCTGTCAGAACAGCCTCAGTTTATCAGGGCATGGACTCTATAAGGTGTCAAAAGTGTTCCACAGGGATGCTGTCCAATGTTGACTCCAATGCTTCCCACAGTTGTGTCAAGTTGGCTGGATGTCCTTTGGGTGGTGGACCATCCTTGATACACACGGGAAACTGCTGAGCGTTGCAGTTCTTGACACACTCAAACCGGTTAGCCTTGCACCATATCATATCATAGCATACCCTACCATACCCTGTTCAAAGGCACTTAAATATTTTGTATTGCCCATTCACCCTCTGAATGGCACACATATACAATCCATGTCTCAATTGTCTCAAGGCTTAAAAATCCTTCTTTAACCTGTCTCCTCCCCATCATCTACACTGATTGAAGTTGTTTTAATAAGTGACATCAATAAGGGATCATAGCTCTCACCTGGATTCACCTGGTCAGTCTATGTCATGGAAAGAGCACGTGTTCCTAATGTTTTGTACACTCAGTGTATATCATTGTATTTGACAGTATTTATGTTTTTAAATAATAAATGTTCAAAATATGCTTCATGAGTAGTGTATGACCCTAGGGTGGCAACAAATATATTCTGATGGTTTTAATGTGGCTTTTTCTCTTCTGATTGTTTTATATTGTTCAATCAATCTTAACCCCAAATAATGTTCAGCATTTTCATAAATTTCTGCATTTCCTTCACTCATTTGTTATCATTTCTATACTGTACCACATTTGTTTTGCCCAGTGGTGTAAAGTACTTAAGTAAAAATACTTTAAAGTACTACTTAAGTATTTTTTGTGGTATCTGTACTTTACTTTGCTATTTATATTTTTTTGAACTTGTACTTTTACTCCACTACATTCCTAAAGAAAAGAATGTACTTTTTACTCCATAGTCGTTACATTTTGAATGCTTAGCAGGACAGGAAAATGGTTGAATTCACGCACCTTATCAAGAAAACATCCCTGGTCATCCCTACTGCCTCTGATCTGGCGGACTCACTAAACACAAATGCATCATTTGTAAATTATGTCTGAGTGTTGGACTGTGCCCCAGGCTATCCCTAAATAAATAAAAAACAAGAAAATTGTGTCGTCTGGTTTGCTTAATATAAGGAATTTGAACTGCTTAAAACTTTTACGTTTGATACTTAAGTATATTTTAGCAATTACATTTACTTTTGATACTTAGAGTACAAGTCAAAAGTTTGGTCACACCTACTCATTCAAGGGTTTTTCTTTATTTTTACTATTTTCTACATTGTAGAATAATAGTGAAGACATCAAAACTATGAAATAACACATATGGAATCATGTAGTTACAGAAAAAGTGTTAAACAAATCAAAATATATTTTATATTTGAGATTCTTCAAAGTAGCCACCCTTTGGCTTGATGACAGCTTTGCACACTCTTGGCATTCTCTCAACCAGCTTCATGAGGAATGCTTTTCCAACGGTCTTGAAGGAGTTCCCACATATGCTGAGCACTTGTTGGATGCTTTTCCTCCACTCTGCGGTCCAACTCATCCCAATCCATCTCAATTGGGTTGAGGTCAGGTGATTGTGGAGGCCAGGTCATCTGATGCAGCACTCAATCACTCTCCTTGGTAAAATAGCCCTTACACAGCCTGGACATGTGTTTTGGGTCATTGTCCTGTTGAAAAACAAATGATAGTCCCACTAAGCGCAAACCAGATGGGATGGCGTATCACTGCAGAATGCTGTGGTAGCCATGCTTGTTAAGTGTGCCTTGAATTCTAAATAAATCACAGACAGTGTCACCAGCAAAGCACCCCCACACCATCACACCTCCTCCATGCTTCACGGTGGGAACCACACATGCGGAGATCATCCATTCACCTACTCTGCGTCTCACAAAGACACGGCGGTTGGAACCAAAAATCTCAAATTTGGACTCATCAGACCAAAGGACAGATTTTCACCGGTCTAATGTCAATTGCTCGTGTTTCTTGGCCCAAGCAAGTATCTTTTTCTTATTGGTGTCCTTTAGT
Organism: Coregonus lavaretus; assembly: GCF_964263955.1. Classification (NCBI taxonomy): domain Eukaryota; kingdom Metazoa; phylum Chordata; class Actinopteri; order Salmoniformes; family Salmonidae; genus Coregonus; species Coregonus lavaretus. Next base: position 6,694,045 of record NC_140019.1, read on the forward strand.
AGTGGTTTCTTTGCAGCAATTCAACCATGAAGGCCTGATTCACGCAGTGTCCTCTGAACAGTTGATGTTGAGATGTGTCTGTTACTTGAACTCTGTGAAGCATTTATTTGGGCTGCAATCTGAGGTGCAGTTAGCTGTAATGAACTTATCCTCTGCAGCAGAGGTAACTCTGGGTCTTCCTTTCCTGTGGCGATCCTCATGAGAGCCAGTTTCATCATAGCGCTTGATGGTTTCTGCGACTGCACTTGAAGAAACTTTCAAAGTTCTTGACATTTTCTGGATTGACTGACCTTCATGTCTTAAAGTAATGATGGACTGTTGTTTCTCTTTGCTTATTTGAGCTGTTCTTGCCATAATATGGACTTGGTCTTTTACCAAATAGGGCTATCTTCTGTATACAACCCCTACCCTGTCACAACACAACTGATTGGCTCAAACGCATTAAGATGGAAAGAAATTCCACAAATTAACTTTTAACAAGGCACACCTGTTAATTGAAATGCATTCCAGGTGACTACCTCGTGAAGCTGGTTGAGAGAATGTGCAAAGCTGTCATCAAGGCAAACTTTGAAGAATCTCAAATATAAAATATATTTTGATTTGTTTAACACTTTTTTGGTTACTACATGATTCCATATGTGTTATTTCATAGTTTTGATGTCTTCACTATTATTCTACATTGTAGAAAATAGTAAAAATATAGAAAAACCCTTGAATGAGTAGGTGTGTCCAAACTTTTGACTGGTACTGTAAGTATATTTAAAACCAAATACTTTTAGACTTTTACTGAAGTAGTATTTTACTGGGTGACTTTCACTTTTAATTTAGTCATTTTTTATTAAGGTATCTTTACTTTTACTCAAGTATGTGAATTGGGTACTTTTTCCACCACTGGTTTTGCCTCTATTTTGTGAAAAAGTAAATTTTCCTTTATCAGAATAATAATAATAATTAACCAGGTTTCCGTCCAACCTTTTTATGCGAGTAAAGTACGTCGTATAACAAATGTCACGACAGGCCTGATGAAAACAGCATATTTGTCTGTAAACTTTCCAAATGTTGACAAAACAAAATATGCTAGGTAAGGTGGGATCTTTTTGTGTCTGTAAAATTAATTATGCGAGAAATGGTGGTAGAAACGCATTTGTGCACAAACATTGATATAATAACCATCACATCGAAGTAAACTTGGAGTCATACGATGATATGTTGTGTGGTCCTCCCGCTACGAATAGTTTTTTTTCACAATGCAAAACATACACATACAAACAACAACATCACCCCTGCCCAGACCCACCTGCTCACACCCCCATCTCCAGCTCCAGCATCACTCTCTGATGAGTGGCCTGAGAGATTATGTCTAAACTCGTCCCATCAGTAGGCGTTAGTATAAATCACTTTCTCTGAGCAATTGTATTAGTTTAAAATAATATAATATAATTTCCCACTGTATTTGAGCATACAATATAGCTCAGTATTTGTATTATTTATTTTATACAGTATTTTTTGCTAATCTTTATCAAGGGTGCCAGTAATTATGGACCTGACTGTATATGCTACACATTTGCTTCATCTCCATCTCTGCCATGTGTGGGAGGTTGTTCAGCTTTTACCTGCTACAGAACAGACACACAACTGCTGGGTGGTCTATTGTTCATGTTGAATATTTGCTAATGTGCACTGCTGCTGCCACCCACATTTTGTGCAGCTCCCGCTCTTCTCCATCTAGGTGCTCTGAGGCCACTTACTAAAGGGCCAGCCTGTTGGCTGTGATTTCATTAGAAGTGGCTTAATGGTGCCATGATGTGTTCCTCCACTACCCTGTGTCACCTGGATACGCATGTCCAAGGCTGCCATTCACTGCACTGGAATCACTGGAATCACTGCAGAGTGCATACAGGGCTACCCAAAGGAGATGATCACAGGGACTTAAGACTCCTGGCTTTTTCTAAAGGTTTGATAATAATTAAAGCTGATTGTTCTCAGATACAAAAGGTGAGAGGCAGGAAATTACAATAATCCAATTCAGTCGTTATTGAGATCCTTACTAATGAACTGATGGAGAATGAGAAAATGTCAGATGAATGCATTCTAATCTTCCCATTAATCTCATACTGCTAATACATAGTGAATAGTAAAGCAGCATAAAACAAAGAGAAAGATGCAGATCTCTGCAGGGATGATGAGCCATAAAAAAATAAAAGGAAAATCAGTAAGAAAATAATGGCCAAATACTGTATGTTTGCTGGTTGACTGACAGGGTGGGTGGGTCTTTAGTTGTGCCATCGGTGAGATTATTGCAAGCAAAGCCATATAATCATTCCTGGCTACTAATCAAGAGATTAATGTGCAGCGGAATGCTTAATAGTAGGTATTGATTTTCCTTGTGTGTGAGCAGGCATGAGTAGGACTGGGCTCACTGTGGCCTCACAGGCAACTGCACAAAGCTCTTTGTAATTTAACTCCCGGAAAGGAATGCCATTGGATTACAATGATGTATACTGATGTATGCCTTATAGCTATACCAATCTCTACAACATGTGGCTTGTTTGCACATAAACACACCTCTTGTATGCTTGTGTATTTTTTTCTCTTCTTATTCCCTCCTCCTCAGATGATGTCCACACTGCATTTCATTGCTCAGCCTAGGGTAGACTGTATCTCTGAATATGTGATTGAGCCCGGGCAGGCGGCGCAGGGCATGACGTCTGTAAATGCATGTTGGCGCATGCCATGCTAATAGCTGCGTTCGTTCGCTCCAGAGTTGTTCAGCAGTGGCTAATTGCTGTGACAGAGCTCTCCACGGCACCTCTCTCTCCAGTAGCTTCCCCAGCCCAGGGCCAATGGAACTGCCAGCCTGGCATGGGCAGGTCAGCCCAGTCAGAAGGGCAGAGTGCTGCTACTGCGGCTGCTGCAGCTGTGAATACTGTCCATGCTACGCTCTCTATCCTCTCTCTCCTCTCTCTCCTCTCTCTTCTCCTCAGCTCCCCCAGATTAGCGCTTTGTGTAAAGGCTGAGAAGGAGGAGTGTTAGATAGCTACTGCTGTGATATAGGGGCAAAGGAGGATGAAATGTTCTGGCAAGGAGACAGGGGTTGGAGCATATGTTCTCCAGTCCTCTGGCTGTATCAGGAAAATGATCTGACACAAATTATTAGTCATCTTGTTAAGGCGAGTGCTTAACCTTGCTCGGCTCGGATTTACAGGAGGGGAGCTCTGTGTGTGCATGTGTTCGCAAATGGCCTCCTCATCCCTTCATAAACACATCTCCTAGTGAGCAGATTTGATTTGGATTTGTTATTACTGTACATGTTAGAAATGTTCAATACTCTTGAATTTTCTTTGAAACCGATGAATATAGAAAATCACGCAGTGTGATCTCATGTGCCTCTGCTAGCTCTTATGTCTGAACAAATCTCACAGCATAGCCGGAATAAAAGGTAACAGCAGGAAATAGGCCATGTTATGTCTTCTTACAGCTTCTCAAGAGGTCTCTCTGGGTGCATCAGTAGATCAATGTCTGCATTCCCTTTCGTAGAGCCAAGTGAATGTTTGTCCAAATGTCACATATTACCTGCAGCAAGCCACATTCAGGTCTTGACATAGATGCACCAGACTCTCTCTCTCTCTCTCTCTCTCTCTCTCTCTCTCTCTCTCTCTCTCTCTCTCTCTCTCTCTCTCTCTCTCTCTCTCTCTCTCTCTCTCTCTCTCTCTCTCTCTCTCTCTCTCTCTCTCTCTCTCTCTCTCTCTCTATCTGTGTGTACACATGCGTGAGGAGCTAAATACTTCCTAGATACTTCCTCCTATTATAGTGTAATAAATAATCTCCCCCGCCTTCATTTCTGCATTGATTTTGCCTAATCATTGTAAAGCAGTGTGTGTTTATGCATGCTAGGGTGTAGCACCATTACTTCATGCACATATTAATTCTCATAAAATAGGAGATGGGAGTTGTAGCCTTTTCTATATGACATTGCTTGGCTGTCACAGCTTTCAGCATCAGAGGGGTGGACAGCTCCTCACTGCAGAATGCAGTAGGGAGAAAACACAGATTATTTTTGTTCAAACAGTGGACTCAAATGAATTGTGTTATTAACTATATCACAAACAAACCAACAGATCGAATTTGACACACATCAGGCTGTGTCACTAGCTCACCCACCACTTTACCCCATGCTTCTCCCACTATTCCCAGTCTTTCCTTAGCTTCCGTCTGCTTAAGTATATATGTATCCACCAGGTATTGATCCCATGATAAATCAATTGTGAGGAGAATATTGAAAACAAAACGGCGAAACATATTTATGGTGGTCCTTTTTCACCGCTCCCTGACAATGTGGGCCCTGCCTGTGGACTTCAGCCAAGTCTTATTTCATTTAGACAACAGAACAGGACTTAGTCTGGGACAGTTTTGTATTCAGCCCAGCTGAGATTCATCAAGCTGGCAGATACTTTTTTACTCGGCTGCATACCAGTCAATTCCAGGCTACACGCAATGGCTAAAGACTGAATTGATTCTGAATACATTATCCAAACTGAGGTCAGGGCTTAGTAACACACAAACAAGTGAACTTAGCCAAGCATGTGACCAGAATTAAACAGGTAAAACAAACATTTTCGCACACGATAGAGGGAATAAGAGCTTCTCTGATGAAAAAACATTTGAATGTGTGTATTGAAAATCTTGTTCACTATATACTTGACAGTGTTCCAATGTGAGAATGTTCCTGTTCTGTTGGTATTTAGATATTCCTTTTGAACATGTTTATACCTATTCTTGGGAACACTTGTTTTTTTCCTTACACATTCTTCAGCTGAGCTCCACAAAAAGGATTTGTAGTGTTCAGTGTTATTAACACAAAATATTCTGTACATTTAGGAAAGCTGTAAATACATACAGTGGGGAAAAAAAGTATTTAGTCAGCCACCAATTGTGCAAGTTCTCCCACTTAAAAAGATGAGAGAGGCCTGTAATTTTCATCATAGGTACACGTCAACAAATTGAGGAAAAAAAATCCAGAAAATCACATTGTAGGATTTTTATAGAATTTATCTGCAAATTATGGTGGAAAATAAGTATTTGGTCACCTACAAACAAGCAAGATTTCTGGCTCTCACAGACCTGTAACTTCTTCTTTAAGAGGCTCCTCTGTCCTCCACTCGTTACCTGTATTAATGGCACCTGTTTGAACTTGTTATCAGTATAAAAGACACCTGTCCACAACCTCAAACAGTCACACTCCAAACTCCACTATGGCCAAGACCAAAGAGCTGTCAAAGGACACCAGAAACAAAATTGTAGACCTGCACCAGGCTGGGAAGACTGAATCTGCAATAGGTAAGCAGCTTGGTTTGAAGAAATCAACTGTGGGAGCAATTATTAGGAAATGGAAGACATACAAGACCACTGATAATCTCCCTCGATCTGGGGCTCCACGCAAGATCTCACCCCATGGGGTCAAAATGATCACAAGAACGTGAGCAAAAATCCCAGAACCACATGGGGGGACCTAGTGAATGACCTGCAGAGAGCTGGGACCAAAGTAACAAAGCCTACCATCAGTAACACACTACGCCGCCAGGGACTCAAATCCTGCAGTGCCAGACGTGTCCCCCTGCTTAAGCCAGTACATGTCCAGGCCCGTCTGAAGTTTACTAGAGTGCATTTGGATGATCCAGACGAGGATTGGGAGAATGTCATATGGTCAGATGAAACCAAAATAGAACTTTTTGGTAAAAACTCAACTCGTCGTGTTTGGAGGACAAAGAATGCTGAGTTGCATCCAAAGAACACCATACCTACTGTGAAGCATGGGGGTGGAAACATCATGCTTTGGGGCTGTTTTTCTGCAAAGGGACCAGGACGACTGATCCGTGTAAAGGAAAGAATGAATGGGGCCATGTATCGTGAGATTTTGAGTGAAAACCTCCTTCCATCAGCAAGGGCATTGAAGATGAAACGTGGCTGGGTCTTTCAGCATGACAATGATCCCAAACACATCGCCCGGGCAACGAAGGAGTGGCTTCGTAAGAAGCATTTCAAGGTCCTGGAGTGGCCTAGCCAGTCTCCAGATCTCAACCCCATAGAAAATCTTTGGAGGGAGTTGAAAGTCCGTGTTGCCCAGCGACAGCCCCAAAACATCAATGCTCTAGAGGAGATCTGCATGGAGGAATGGGCCAAAATACCAGCAACAGTGTGTGAAAACCTTGTGAAGACTTACAGAAAACGTTTGACCTGTGTCATTGCCAACAAAGGGTACATAACAAAGTATTGAGAAACTTTTGTTATTGACCAAATACTTATTTTCCACCATAATTTGCAAATAAATTCATAAAAAATCCTACAATGTGATTTTCTGGAATTTTTTTCCTCATTTTGTCTGTCATAGTCGATGTGTACCTATGATGAAAATTACAGGCCTCTCTCATCTTTTTAAGTGGGAGAACTTGCACAATTGGTGGCTGACTAAATACTTTTTTTCCCCCACTGTATTTAATGAGCCACATCAGCAGAAGTTGGAGTGTGTTATAAACCGTTGAACCTCTTGGTTGTTGCAATAGCCCATTTGATGAATTCTAATATGAAGAACTGGAAATAGACCAGTTAAATTTGACTCATACTATGTAGGACTAGACAATTATTATTATTATATATATTTTTTAGGGGGTAGATCAGCTATAATATTGCAGATATATTGTAGTTTCCATCAATGTAATTGTCTGCATCATTTCCAATCCCCCATATACAGTGGGGAAAAAAAGTATTTAGTCAGCCACCAATTGTGCAAGTTCTCCCACTTAAAAAGATGAGAGAGGCCTGTAATTTTCATCATAGGTACACGTCAACTATGACAGACAAAATGAGAAAAAAAAATCCAGAAAATCACATTGTAGGATTTTTTATGAATTTATTTGCAAATTATGGTGGAAAATAAGTATTTGGTCAATAACAAAAGTTTCTCAATACTTTGTTATATACCCTTTGATGGCAATGACACAGGTCACACATTTTCTGTAAGTCTTCACAAGGTTTTCACACACTGTTGCTGGTATTTTGGCCCATTCCTCCATGCAGATCTCCTCTAGAGCAGTGATGTTTTGGGGCTGTCGCTGGGCAACACAGACTTTCAACTCCCTCCAAAGATTTTCTATGGGGTTGAGATCTGGAGACTGGCTAGGCCACTCCAGGACCTTGAAATGCTTCTTACGAAGCCACTCCTTCGTTGCCCGGGCGGTGTGTTTGGGATCATTGTCATGCTGAAAGACCCAGCCACGTTTCATCTTCAATGCCCTTGCTGATGGAAGGAGGTTTTCACTCAAAATCTCACGATACATGGCCCCATTCATTCTTTCCTTTACACGGATCAGTCGTCCTGGTCCCTTTGCAGAAAAACAGCCCCAAAGCATGATGTTTCCACCCCCATGCTTCACAGTAGGTATGGTGTTCTTTGGATGCAACTCAGCATTCTTTGTCCTCGAAACACGACGAGTTGAGTTTTTACCAAAAAGTTATATTTTGGTTTCATCTGACCATATGACATTCTCCCAATCCTCTTCTGGATCATCCAAATGCACTCTAGCAAACTTCAGACGGGCCTGGACATGTACTGGCTTAAGCAGGGTGACACGTCTTGCACTGCAGGATTTGAGTCCCTGGCGGCGTAGTGTGTTACTGATGGTAGGCTTTGTTACTTTGGTCCCAGCTCTCTGCAGGTCATTCACTAGGTCCCCCTGTGTGGTTCTGGGATTTTTGCTCACCGTTCTTGTGATCATTTTGACCCCACGGGGTGAGATCTTGCGTGGAGCCCCAGATCGAGGGAGATTATCAGTGGTCTTGTATGTCTTGTATGTCTTCCACCCAAACGAGGGCATTGCGTTCATCCACCTCTGGCCTGCTGGCTCCCCTTCCTCTGCGGAAGCATAGCTCCCGCTCAGCCCAGTCAAAACTGTTCGCTGCTCCGGCACCCCAATGGTGGAACAAGCTCCCTCACGACGCCAGGACAGCGGAGTCACTCACCACCTTCCGGAGACATTTGAAACCCCACCTCTTTAAGGAATACCTGGGATAGGATAAAGTGTTCCTTCTAACCCCCCCCCCCCCAAATTGTAAAGTGGTTATCCCACTGGCTATAGGGTGAACGCACCAATTTGTGAGTCGCTCTGGCTAAGAGCGTCTGCTAAATGACGTTAATGTGCCCTTGAGCAAGGCACTTAACCCTAATTGCTCCTGTAAGTCGCTCTGGATAAGAGCGTCTGCCAAATGACTAAAATGTAAAATGTAAAAATGTAATTTCCTAATAATTGCTCCCACAGTTGATTTCTTCAAACCAAGCTGCTTACCTATTGCAGATTCAGTCTTCCCAGCCTGGTGCAGGTCTACAATTTTGTTTCTGGTGTCCTTTGACAGCTCTTTGGTCTTGGCCATAGTGGAGTTTGGAGTGTGACTGTTTGAGGTTGTGGACAGGTGTCTTTTTTACTGATAACAAGTTCAAACAGGTGCCATTAATACAGGTAACGAGTGGAGGACAGAGGAGCCTCTTAAAGAAGAAGTTACAGGTCTCTGAGAGCCAGAAATCTTGCTTGTTTGTAGGTGACCAAATACTTATTTTCCACCATAATTTGCAAATAAATTCATTAAAAATCCTACAATGTGATTTTCTGGATTTTTTTTCTAAATTTGTCTGTCATAGTTGTCATATGATGAAAATTACAGGCCTCTCTCATTTTTTTAAGTGGGAGAACTTGCACAATTGGTGGCTGACTAAATACTTTTTTCCCCCACTGTATATATAAAAAAAAAAAAAATCCAAATCAAATTGTATTTGTCACATGCGCCGAATACAACAGGTTTAGACCTTACAGTGAAATGCTTACTTACAAGCCCTTAACCATCAATGCATTTGATTAGCTGTTCAGGAGTCTTATGGCTTAGGGGTAAAAGCTGTTAAGAAGCCTTTTGGACCTAGACTTGGCGCTCCGATACCACTTTCCGTGCAGTAGCAGAGAGAACAGTCTACGACTAGGGTGGCTGGAGTCTTTGGCAATTTTTAGGGCCTTCCTCTGACACCGCCTTGTATCGAGGTCCTAGATGGCAGGAAGCTTGGCCCCAGTGATGTACTGGGCCATACGCACAACCCTCTGTAGTGCCTTGCGGTCGGTGGCCTAGCAGTTGCCATACCAGGCGGTGATGCAACCAGTCAGGATGCTCTCGATGGTGCAGCTGTATAACTTTTTGAGGCTCTGAGGACCCATGCCAAATCTTTTCAGTCTCCTGAGGGGGAATAGGCGTTGTCGTGCCCTCTTCATGACTGTCTTGGTGTTTTTGGACCATGATAGTTTGTTGGTGATGTGGACACCAAGGAACTTGAAGTTCTCAACCTGCTCCACTACAGCCCCGTCGCTGAGAATGGGGGCGTGCTCGGCCCTCCTTTTCCTGTAGTCCAAAATCATCTCCTTTGTCTTGATCATGTTGAGGGAGAGGTTGTTATCCTGGCATCACACTGCCAGGTCTCTGACCTCCTCCCTATAGGCTGTCTCATTGTTGTCGGTGATCAGGTCTACCACTGTTGTGTCGTCGGCAAACTTAATGATGGTGTTGGAGTCGTGCTTGGCCATGCAGTCATGGGTGAACAGGGAGTACAGGAGGGGACTGAGCATGCACCCCTAAGGGGCCCCCGTGTTGAGGATCAGAGTGGCAGATGTGTTGTTACCTACCCTTAGCACCTGGGGGCAGCCCGGCAGGAAGTCCAGGATCCAGTTGCAGAGGGAGGTGTTTAGTCCCAGGGTCCTTAGCTTAGTGATGAGCTTTGAGGGCACTATGGTGTTGAACGCTGAGCTGTAGTCAATGAATAGCATTCTCACGTAGGTGTTCCTTTTGTCCAGGTGGGAAAGGACAGTGTGGAGTGCAATAGAGATTGTGTCATCTGTGGATCTGTTGGGGCGGTATGCAAATTGGAGTGGGTCTAGTGTTTCTGGGAAAATAGTGTTGATGTGAGCCATGACCAGCCTTTCAAACACTTCATGGCTGCAGACGTGAGTGCTATGAGTCAGTGGTCATTTAGGCAGGTTACCTTGGTGTTCTTGGGCACAGGGACTATGGTGGTCTGCTTGAAACATGTAGGTATTACAGACTCGGTCAGGGAGAGGTTGACAATGTCAGTGAATATATATATGTTATTTTATTATTTTCCCCTAACTCTACCACCCCTCCCCTAATTGGAGTAAACTAAAGGACAACAACACTTAGGCTTCTACTTCCAGCTTAAACATAGTATATACATTTTACGGACACAGTATATTTTACATTAGTTATCTTGTTGTTTTTAGTCCCATCATTCAGCTCCACTCAACCCCTCCCATCTATCTCTTAACACCATCCATTTTTTATTTATTATTGCCATATATTTATCAACTGTGCTGTGATGTTTCACCAAAGTTTTGAACCTTTCTATTCTCATAGTTTCTACAGATTGTAAATTAAAGATATCTTGTTTTTGCTAAAAGTATTATTATATTATTGATCGATTGACTATGACTTTTCAAATCACCCAGTAGTGCTATTTTAGACAAAGAAATGTAACAATTTCTACAGGTGAAACACAGTCTGCAGCATTTTTGTTGGAGTACTTTTAGATATGACTGTTATGTTTTTCTTTTATAGCTAATCAAGAAATCTAGTTTTTTTTTAATCAACAATGTTACATTTGTTAACAAATTTGACAACTTTTCCAATCAACTACCTAATTGTTTGGATTCAAAACCCAGCTCAGATCCTATTAGATCCTCATCTCAATTCTTCTTATTTCATCTCCCATCTACTAGACAAAAGGCTGGACCAAAAGATACAAGGATTCCTCAGAAGTTTTGCACATATTGAACAAACTTAGGTGGATGATAAAGGACACTGCCCAGTTCTGCAGGCTGCCCCTTAGGCAAATTCCAAAGTCATTCAACTGGGGCTTTTAAATGCAAGATCCATAAACAACTAAGGCTTACTACTGAATGACATCACCACTGATAGAGGTCTAGACTTTCTCTGCCTCACTGAGACTTGGCATTAGCCCAATGAGTACATATCCTTCAACCAAGGCTTGGGCGGTATCCAGATTGTCATACCTTCATACCTTCATACCGCAAATAATTGTTAGCTAGCTACCCACGAAGAATTGACATCTACCTTGCATTATATTAGTTTTAGGTCATTTTTGCCTGTTAAACTATCTGGTTAGCTACAATATTACGATTCACATATACTACCTGATAGTTATGAAGTAAAACGTTTGCTTTGTGTAGATCTTATTTAGTCTCTATTGCCATTGTCCTGGCTGGAAGATGGTTCAGTGAATGGGTAGCTAAGTCCATAGTAAGTCAATATGGCTAACTGGCTAGCTAGCTAGCCACGAAGAATTGCTACACACGATAAATGTACATCTACCTTGCATAACATTCGTTTTAGGTCATTTTTGCCTGTTTAACTAGCTGGCTAGCTAGATTATTACGATTCACATATCTAGCTGATAATTATGACGTAAAACGTTTGCTTTGTGTATATCTTGTCATCTATTGTTGCCATTGTCCTAGCTGGAAGAAGGTTCAGTGAATGGGGATGTGCAGCGTCAGGTAATACAGCAGGGGGAGCGCGAGGGCTTCTCAAATGTAATGGCGCACGGTAGTATGGATATTGAGAAACACCCATAGTCTCTGACCTAAAGTATTGGTGGGACAGACAACCTATCTCATAAATAAAGATTTATAGGCCTCCTAAGCTCAACTTTGACTTTCTTGCTGAACTATCTGAGCTACTAACACTCCTAAGCCCCTTGTTTCCCTGCTATACTAGTGCTTGGGGATTTCAACATACATGTCGACTCCCCTGACGGCATGCTCTCTACTGGCCTGGCTGATGTCCTTGACAATTTTGGACTCATGTACATGTACTTTGCCCCCCCCACAACAAAGGCCATACACTGAAACATGGATTACCACAGAAAACACTGCTACTCCTACTGCTCTTTCCTCGTATGACCATGTGTTCTCGCATACACCGAGAGCATCTGGTCAGAGCGGCGGTGGCACAGGAATCCTCATCTCTCCCAAGTGGACATTCTCTCTTTTTCCCCTGACCCATCTGTCTATTTCCTCATTTGAATTCCATGCTGTCACAGTCACTTGCCCATTCAAGCTTAACATTCTTGTCATTTATCGCCCTGCAGGTTCCCTTGGAGAGTTCATCAATGAGCTTGATGCCTTGATAAGTTCCTTTCCTGAGGATGGCTCAGCCCTCACAGTTCTGGGTGACTTAACCTCCCTACGTCTGCCTTTGACTCGTTTCTCTCTGCCTCCTTCTTTCCACTCCTTTCCTCTTTTGACCTCACCCTCTCACCGTCCCCCCCTACTCACAAGGCAGACAATACGCTTGACCTCATCTTTACTAGATGCTGTTCTTCTACTAATCTCACTGCAACTCCCCTCCAAGTCTCCAACCACTACTTTGTATCCTTTTCTCTCTCGCTCTCCTCCAACACTACTCACTCTGCCCCTACTCAGATGGTAATGTGCCGTCGCAAACTTCGCTCTCTCTCCTGCTACTCTCTCCTCTTCCATCCTATCATCTCTTCCCTCTGCTAAATCCTTCTCCCTCCGATCTCCTGATTCTGCCTCCTCAACCCTCCTCTCCTCCCTTTCTGCATCTTTTGACTCTCTATGTCCCCTATCCTCCCGGCCGGCTCGGTCCTCCCCTCCTGCTCCGTGGCTTGACGACTAATTGCGAGCTCACAGAAGAGGGCTCAGGGTAGCCGAGCGGAAATTGAGCAAAACTAGACTCCCTGCGGACCTGTCATCTTTTCACTCCCTCCTCTCTACATTCTCTTCCTCTGTTTCCGCTGCTAAAGCCACTTTCTACCACTCTAAATTTCAAGCCTCTGCCTCGAACCCTAGGAAGCTCTTTGCCACCTTCTCCTCCCTGCTGAATCCTCCTCCTCCTCCCCCTCCATCCTCCCTCTCTGTGGATGACTTCGTCAACCATTTTGAAAAGAAGGTTGACGACATCTGATCCTCATTTATTAAGTCAAATGACACCGCTGGTCCTGCTCACACTGCCCTACCCTATGCTTTGACTTCTTTCTCCCCTCTCTCTCCAGATGAAATCTTGCGACTTGTGACGGCCGGCCGCCCAACAACCTGCCCACTTGACCCTATCCCCTCCTCTCTTCTCCAGACCATTTCCGGAGACCTTCTCCCTTACCTCACCTCGCTCATCAACTCATCCTTGACCGCTGGCCATGTTCCTTCCGTCTTCAAGAGAGCGAGAGTTGCATCCCTCCTCAAAAAACCTACACTCGATCCCTCCGATGTCAACAACTACAGACCAGTATCCCTTCTTTCTTTTCTCTCCAAAACTCTTGAGCGTGCCGTCTCTAGCCAACTCTCTTGCTATCTCTCTCAGAATGACCTTCTTGATCCAAACCAGTCAGGTTTCAAGACTGGTCATTCAACTGAGACTGCTCTTCTCTGTGTCACGGAGGCTCTCCGCACTGCTAAAGCTAACTCTCTATCCTCTGCTCTTATCCTACTAGACCTATCCGCTGCCTTCGATACTGTGAACCATCAGATCCTCCTCTCCACCCTCTCCGAGTTGGGCATCTCCGGCACTGCTCACTCTTGGATTGCGTCCTACCTGACAGGTCGCTCCTACCAGGTGGCGTGGCGAGAATCTGTCTCCGCACCACGTGCTCTCACCACTGGTGTCCCCCAGGGCTCAGTTCTAGGCCCTCTCCTATTCTCTCTATACACCAAGTCACTTGGCTCGGTCATATCCTCACATGGTCTCTCCTATCACTGCTACGCAGACGACACACAATTAATCTTCTGATAACCAGGTGGCGAATCGCATCTCTGCATGTCTGGCAGACATCAGTGTGGATGTCGGATCACCACCTCAAGCTGAACCTCGGCAAGACGGAGCTGCTCTTCCTCCCGGGGAAGGACTGCCCACTCCATGATCTCACCATCACGGTTGACAACTCCATTGTGTCCTCCTCCCAGAGTGCAAAGAACCTTGGCGTGACCCTGGACAACACCCTGTCATTCTCCGCTAACATCAAAGCGGTGACCCGATCCTGCAGGTTCATGCTCTACAACATTCGCAGAGTACGACCCTACCTTACACAGAAAGCGGCACAGGTCCTAATCCAGGCACTTGTCATCTCCCATCTAGATTACTGCAACTCGCTGTTGGCTGGGCTCCCTGTCTGTGCCATTAAACCCCTACAACTTATCCAGAATGCTGCAGCCAGTCTGGTGTTCAACCTTCCCAAGTTCTCTTATGTCACCCCGCTCCTCCGCACACTCCACTGGCTTCCAGTTGAGGCTCGCATCTACTACAAGACCATGGTGCTTGCCTACGGAGCTGTGAGGGGAACGGCACCTCCTTACCTTCAGGCTCTGATCAGACCCTACACCCAAACGAGGGCACTACGTTCATCCACCTCTGGCCTGCTAGCTCCCCTACCTCTACGGAAGCACAGTTCCCGCTCAGCCCAGTCAAAGCTATTCGCTGCTCTGGCACCCCAATGGTGGAACAAGCTCCCCCACGATGCCAGGAAAGCGGAGTCACTGACCACCTTCCGGAGACACTTGAAACCCTACCTCTTTAAGGAATACCTGGAAGAGTATAAAGTAATCCTTCTTTCCCCACCCCCCCAAAAAAATAAAAGTGGTTGTCCCACTGGCTATCATAAGTTGAATGAACCAATTTGTAAGTCGCTCTGGATAAGAGCGTCTGCTAAATGATGTAAATGTAAAAACTGGACCTGGTCTGTACCACAGGTGTGGAAGGAAATGTGTCAGGGCTGTCTGACCAAAAAGTCATCCCCTTCACCCTAGCTATTCCTCTACCCACTCGGCCCAAGAAACACTCCATTCAGTTTAGAAATCTGAAAACAATACACTGCCCATCTTACTGAATCCATCTCCTACCTGCCAGTTACTGACTCTGTGGCTCAATACAACACTGCCTTGGCCTCCATACTGGATGAAGTTGCTCCTTTGAAAACCCCCCTGGTGTCTTTCTCCAAGTCTTCTCCCTTGTACATTAAGGAGCTACGCTCTCTCAAAGCAACTGGCTGTCATTGAGAATGACAGTATAAGAAAACTGGGCTAACTGTACATGCGCAGATGTATCAGCAACATCAGCAAGAATATATAGAGGCCATAAATGCAGCTTGGACATCCTACTACTCCCAACTGATCAGCAACAGGTGCTGTTCTCTATTGTAAGAAAGCTCCTCCAAACTGTGAACAAATATGCTACCTCACCCTCCCCAGAACAGTGCAATCAATACCTGTGCTTCTTCCAAAAACATCAGCAACACCATCCTGTCCTCTCCAGCCCCAGTAGTTGAGCTAGCCAGTCCTACGCTCCCTGAGTCAAGGTTCTTCACCTTCACCACAGTCACTGCAGCTGATGTAACCAAGCTGGTTAGGACAATGTGGCCCACCACTTGCTCACTTGACCCTATCCCCACCTCCCTTGTCAAGACATGCTTACTTGCTCTGGTGCCTTTCTTCATAGAAATCATTAACAAGTCCCTTATCACTGGATGTGTCCCTACTCAGCTCAAACTGGCACCAGTACTTAAAAAGCCTGGATCTGACCCTGACAACCTCCAGAACTACAGGCCTATCTCCAACCTGCCCTTCCTGAGCAAGCTCCTCGAATGTGCTGTTTCTAGCCAACTCCAAAACCATCTGGCCACTC
Source organism: Coregonus lavaretus (assembly GCF_964263955.1). Classification (NCBI taxonomy): domain Eukaryota; kingdom Metazoa; phylum Chordata; class Actinopteri; order Salmoniformes; family Salmonidae; genus Coregonus; species Coregonus lavaretus. The sequence goes on from NC_140019.1 coordinate 6,709,801, forward strand.
ACAACCTAGTCGAGCCCTTCCACTCAGGTTTCAGAGCTAGACACAGCACCGAGACTTCCCTGGTAAGGATCACCAATTACCTCCTCATGAATGCTGACTCTCGGCTGCCTGCATCCTCATACTGCTGGACCTCAGTGCAGCATTCGACAAAGTCAGCCACGCCATCCTGCTGGACTGCTCCTGAAGAAGCTCCTGGGCCTGTCAGACACTGCCCTGGACTGGTTCAGGTCCAGTTTGTAGTCATCGGTCCAAGTAGGTCAGACACAGTTGTGGTCCGACAGGGGGACCCTCAGGGCTTGGTTCTCGGTCCACTACTGTTTTGTTTGTACTGTACATGCTGCCACTGGGAAACATCTTGAGGAAACACGGACTGAGCTTTCACTTTTATGCAGATGACACTCAGCTGTATGTCTCCACAAACACTGACACTGCCAATGCCACTGCACTCCTGATCAGCAGCCTGCAGGACATCAAAGCATGGATGCAGTTGAATTTCCTGCAGTTAAACTGCAAAAAGACAGAGGTCAACCTGATTGGCACTCCCACCATAATACACAACATCAGCAGCTACAGCCTCAATATCGATTGTGTCAAGGTCCTCCTCACAAATGAGGTTCGCAACCTGGGTGTGATATTTGACAGTCAGCTCTCGTTTGAGGCCCACATCAAGAGTGTGACCAAATTCTCATTTTTACATCTACAAAACATTGCCATGTTACGACCTATGCTATCAAAACCTGCGGTTGAGCAACTTATCCATGCCTTTATTTCATCCCGTCTGGAGTATTGAAATGCCCTGTTTGTTGGCGCATCTGCCAAGTGCTGCACGTCTACACACCCACACCTCCCCCCACGAGCACATCACTCCAGTGCTGTTCAACCTCCACTGACTCCCATATGCTCACGCATCGACGACAAAATCCTGGTTCACACCTACCAAGCTATCCACAACTCTGGACACGACTACCTGTCTGACCTCGTTCTATCCTCCTGCCCCACACGCACCCTTCGCTCCTCCAGGTCTGTCTCCCTTCAGCAGCCCTGTAGCAGACTAAAAACGATGGATAACAGGGCTTTCAGTTGCGCGGCTCCACGGCTGTGGAACGCACTTCCAGACACTACTAGTCTCTGTCCTCGTTTCACGTACAGCTCAAGACCGTGCTGTTCAGAAAAGCTTTCAAGGACCTCTGCTAATTCTGTTCTCATGTCCTCTGGATCTGATGACACCCTTGTATAGCTTTGTTCGTTGTCTGTGTTCTATGTTCTGTGTTTTGGATTGTTTTTATTATTATTATTATTATAATACAATTTTGTTGTGCCTTGGGTGTGAGAAAAGCACTTTACAAATGAAATGTATAATTATTATTATGAAAAACACAGCAAAGTGTAGGTGGTTGTGCACATGTTTAATATATTTTCAGTGTACAATTATTTTGCTGCACTCTTGTCATTTCCAGGCATTCTACACTGAGTGTACCAAACATTAAGAACACCTGCTCTTTCCATGACATAGACTGCCAGGTGAATCCAGGTGAAAGCTATGATCCCTTATTGATGTCACTTGTTAAATCCACTTCAATCAGTATAGATGAAGGGGAGGAGACAGGTTAAAGAAGGATTTTTAAACCTTGAGACAATTGAGACATGGATTGTGTATGTGTGCCATTCAGAGAGTGAATGGGCAAGACAAAAGATTTAAGCGCCTTTGAACGGGGTATGGTAGTAGGTGCCAGGCGCACCAGCTTGTGTCAAGAACTGCAACGCTGCTGGGTTTTTCACGCTCAACAGTTTCCTGTGTGTATCAAGAATGGTCCACCAACCAAAGGACATCCAGGCAACTTGACACAATACCTTTGACACCTTGTAGAGTCCATGCCCCAACAAATTGAGGCTGTTCTGAGGGGAAAACTCAATATTAGGAAGGTGTTCTTAATATTTTGTTCACTCAGTGTATAACTGGTACTAGTAAAGTCTGTGAATGTCTTCAGACAGTATTCTGCTTGATAATTAAATTGTCCTCTGACTGCACATGATTTTGGATAATGTGCTTGATTTGGATGTCTAATAACATTAAATTGAGTTGAGACCATCTAAAAAATATCTTAAATGGTTTCCTCAATGCAATTTAACTAAATAGTATTTCATTGGGTAAGGTTTGTTCAGGGATGTGATTTATTTAGGGTTAAGTCGGTATTCGGCCATGATTACTACACGTTTAGATAGCTGTCTAGACTAACTACCAATCAAAAAATTGACATGGCTGATTTTCAGCTAATTGAGTGACTGACATAACAAGAGAAAAACTGCTGATGCACAGACACATTTCTAATTTTGCACCTGGTGTATTATACTATTCTTACTCTCAATACTGAGTTCCTAAAAAAAAAATGTATTAGACATTTTTGCAAATGTATTACAAATAATAAACTGAAAAATACATTTACATTATTCAGACCCTTTACTCAGTACTTTGTTGAAGCACGTTTGGCAGCGATTACAGCCTCAAGTTTTCTTGGGTATGACGCTACAAGCTTGGCACACCTGTATTTGGGGAGTTTCTCCCATTCTTCTCCGCAGATCCTATTTTCAGGTCTCTCCAGAGATGTTCGATCGGATTCAAGTCTAGGCTCTAGCTGAGCCACTCAAGGACATTCAGAGACTTGTCCCGAACCACTCCTGCATTGTCTTGGCTGTGTGCTTAGGGTCGTTGTCCTGTTGGAAGGTGAACCTTCGCCCCCATTCTGAGGTCCTGAGGGCTCTGGAGCAGGTTTTCATCAAGGATCTCTCTGTACTTTGCTCCGTTCATCTTTCCCTCGATCCTGACTAGCCTCCCAGTCCCTGCCGCTGAAAAACATCCCCACAGCATATTGCTGCCACCACCATGCTTCACCATAGGGAGGGTGCCTGGTTTCCTCCAGACGTGACGCTTGGCATTCAGGCCAAAGAGATCAATCTTGGTTTCATCAGACCAGAGAATCTTGTTTCTCATGGTCTAAGAGTCCTTTAGGTGCCTTTTGGCAAACTCCAAGCGAGCTGCCATGTGCCTTTTACTGAGGAGTGGCTTCCGTCTGGCCACTCTACCATAAAGGCCTGATTGGTGGAGTGCTGCAGAGATGGTTGTCCTTCTGGAAGGTTCCCTCATCTCCTCAGAGGAACTCTGGAGCTCTGTCAGAGCCCATCGGGTTCTTGGTCACCTCCCTGACCAAGGCCTTTCTCCCCTGATTGCTCAGTTTGGCCAGGCGGCCAGCTCTAGGAAGAGTATTGGTGGTTCCAAACTTCTTCCATTTAAGAATGATGGAGGCCACTGTGTTCTTGTGGACCTTCAATGCTGCAGAAGTTTTGGTACCGTTCCCCAGATCTGTGCCTCGTCAAAATCCTGACCTCGGAGCTCTACAGACTATTTCTTCGACCTCATGGCTTGGTTTTTGCTCTGACATGCACTGTCAACTGTGGGACCTTATATAGACAGGTGTGTGCCTTTCCAAAGCATGTCCAATCAATTGAATTTACCACAGGTGGACTCCAATCAAGTTGTAGAAACATCTCAAGGATGATCAGTGGAAACAGGATGCACCAGAGCTCAATTTCGAGTCTCATAGCAAAGGGTCTGAATACTTATGTAAATAAGGCAATTCTGTTTTTGTATTTTTTATAAATTTGCTAACATTTCTAAAAACATTTTTTAGCTTTGCATTTTGGGGTATTGTGTGTAGATTGATAAGGATTAAAAAAATATATATTTTAGAATAATGCTGAAAAAGCCCTGCGTCCGAGAAGGTGAGAAATGCCCTGAATCAATACGAAGGATCCAATGAACAAGCCACTGTGGTTTTCAGCTTGTCTCTTTAAACTTTCTGCCCATACTCGCAACTGTGTTTTCTAACCCTTAAATTGTGCTGTAACGGTGATGTGTTGTGTGTAATTAGTCTCACTCCTGAACAGGTGCATCCATTGCAGGTCAGATTATCAGTCACATCTCAGTGTGCCATCCAGCCAACCAGCCAACCATTTCAGTGTATACAGTATTATATCATGGCATCATGGGTCTGCAAGGGTTAATTAGATCAGTATGAAAGATGGCCATGGACATCAACTCCTGCCGTGTCACACAAGTTAGACTGGGATATGTTGATACTCTCTGAATTGCTGAATTGCTCATGGCAACCTTTTCACTCTGACAAGAAACTCCCAACAGTCTGGGACTCTCAAGTCTATGTGGACGGATGTGTTACTCAACTTAAAACTTAGTAAGTGATTTTTTCCCTCTCTAATCGAGCCTTGACAGGCCCAGTCAGTAGAGGAACTTTGGTTTGGTTGAGTCCTGTCAGATAGAGTGGGCCGCTCCGCTGATGGCCTGCCGGCTGTACTGTGACTGTGTGCTTGAGGAGCATGGCTGGCTTTTCCGTCTCCAGGGCTAGGGCTGTCTGAAGCACACAGCAGCTCCTCTTGGTCTGAGTGGAGCGTGGCGGAGCTAGATGGTGGTACAGTCTGACCGCTGGTACATTTCTCTCAGCCCAGGCTGCTCATCATGGTCTATACCATTGGCTTCTCCCAGGCCATGGCAGGAGTGTGGACTCGCTGAGCTTTAGAATGGAGTCAATCTGCACGCTACACCCCAATTTAGAATTCACAAACACCTGGATTCATGGGGGATTTCAAACCGCGGTATCTCTTTTGTGGTAAATGCCACTTCGGGAATTGTTACCCATCTTATAGAAGACGCCAGAAGATAATTCACTTTGAGAACCTTAAGAAGACATATAGTCATATAAATGCTTTGGGATAGGAGCAATTGCTCAAATTTCAATGAACTGAGGAGAAAACCGTCTCTCTTGCACTAGTGAGTTTTCCTCTTACTGTAAAAGGATGACTGTATTGTAGACTGCAGTAGGCCCTCAAGCTTAGGTTTACCTGGGGATTTGGTCATGTTAGAGGTTTTAGAGGTTCTACAATTTGGTTTATGAGAGAAAGGTCTACGGAAAGACTTGATGTTTCTGTGTGCAGACTGTAGACCTCAATCCTCTCCATTCTGAGAGATAAGACAGTGTTACAGTGAGATCAGTACAATTAGAGATCACATGAGACTTTAATACCAGGGGTCAGTGGGATACTACAGCATGTGTCTTCATGGGACAGTTTTAGAAAGTGGGAATCCTTAGTTTTAGAAAGTGAGAATCCTTAAATATTTGATAACCAGATACTTGGAAAGGTCTGTAGACCATGTATACTGTTTGGGATAAAAATAGCATCTTGTTGTTGTATTTGCTCTCATGATTCTGTGAGTAGATGATCTGTGTGTGGTGTTTTAAAGGGCTCCTGTTCTTCCATTTTAGAGCTGAGGGTAGGGTCATGTAGTATCATAGCTGAGGCCTTGTCCTGGCACCTGAACAGTTCCTTTATCTCCAGGGATCCTATTTGCATTCAGGGAGGTGAGCCCAGGCACCCTTTATAGTCACTGGATGTGATGCCCTTATTTGCTTTGATGTAAACTCATATCCTGCACAGTAAAAGCGAGGCACCAAATCTGCCGTCCAGTCCCTGTGATTTATGTTTGTTTAATACTAGAGCCTTTTTTGCTTGTTCTGCCCGTTAACGCCGTGGCAGGGGTTCAACTTTATAATTACAATGGAACTATGTTTTTGTCGCTCACAGCAGGTGAAATAAGTTGAGAACTAACTCTGGCCCAGAGGTGACTGTGAAACTACAGTGGAACTTTCCAATGACTGATTTAGCTCTTTTGGAGGAAAGCTTGACCGCTTTTGCCAACATTTTACTTTTCAAATTGTCAAGTCATAATTTCATATGTTCATACTGCTAACATCCTTTTGTTGCGAATCATTCTACACATTGAAACAGTGATGGGCATGTAAGGCTATACGCACATTATATCCAGCCAGGCAGGATCTAACCTCTTTCATAGTGGATAAACGTAGGAGTCTTGGGAGACAGAAAATAGTAAAAAGGAAAGACTGTGAGCGAGACAAAAGGCACATGTCCTGCAGCAGGAGTAGTCCACTGGGCTGTGAAATTATGCATGTTGAGATCATAAGCTCCTCTGCATGAGAGAGCAACTTTCCCTCCTAAAATCTTTAGGTATGCATTTAAAGTCAGAGTGAGGCGAGCACAGCCTTCAAATGATGCCCCTGCCCATCTCTCCCCTCTCTTTAAAAGGCTCAAAGAGAAAAAGCTATATGTAGGCTAACGCTTGTTGTTCCTCACTCTCTCTGGTTTAATGTAACTGCTACAGGCCTCTTCCTCCTCTCAGAGCAAGACAAGGCAATAATGTTTCTTATTCCAGATGCATGCTGTACTGAAGGGGGGGGGGGGGGGAAGGGACTCACAGGACTAACTGAACACAGTAGGGCTATGGAACAGAGAGGGGAAATGGGTTGGCCTCTATACACTAGTAAGAACCATAGGAGCAGTAGTAATCATTAACCATCTGTGTATTAGATATTTTATGTAGACATTGATGAGGATATGGATTGAGTTGTTTGGATGCAGGCACTGGAGTGTGGAAAATATTGTCACCACAGTGTGTACGTGCGAGTGTGTGCATATATGTGTGTGCCACAGGAGGTTGGTGGCACCTTAACCTTAATTGGGGAGGACGGGCTCGTGGTAATGGCTGGAGCGAAATTGGTGGAATGGTATCAAATACATTAAACGCATGGTTTCCATGTGTTTGATGCCATTCCATCAACTCCGTTCCAGCCATTATTATGAGCCATCCTCCCCTCAGCAGCCTCCACTGGTGTGTGCGGATGCCTGTGTGTGTGAATGTGTGCATTTGTGCCTCTGTCAGAGAGTGTGTGATATAGATTTTGCACTCACATTCAGAAATGTATTTTAGTTCTCTGCTGCTAACTTTTCCATGCAACTGTAAAGGCTTGTTTTTCACCACCACTCAATGTCTGAGATGGTATGGATTATTTGGAGAGAGAAAAATGCAGTGTGTTTGAAGAAAAGTGCAGTCAGTAGTAATCTTTTAACAAAGAATTGCCTTCGGTAGCAGAAAAGAAATAAGCATAAAGAAAGACATTTCTGCAGATAGAGAATGTTTTTGGAGAGATATTTGTTCCTGTTTGTGACAGCCCACAAATACAGATTTTTCCGATTCCCCTATTATTTCTGGAAACAACTGAAATGTGTTTCTTCCTCCTCCCTCTCCAGCTGTGGGCAAAGCTGTCATATAGTGTAGTGGGATAAAACTGTTGAAATATATTTCTTTGTCAGAGATCCCTAATTCACTTGGCTGAATATAAACAGTATTTTACAAAGACCAACACCATGCATGGCATACATCAGATTTCTGTGTCCTGATGGTTACTGATAACACAATGGACAATGAATTCAATCTATATTTCAAGACCAATAACATGTTTGAGAGACATCTCTATTCCTTGTCATCAAAACAGCAGAGTATTACTGCCCTTGGCTTTGATACCCTGAACAACAATGTGACTGTGCACTGTTGGTGTGTGTGTTGTCTAGACGAGAGCTGGGGAACAGATGTTTACATTTACATTTTAGTCATTTAGCAGACGCTCTTATCCAGAGCGACTTACAGTTAGTGAGTACGTACATTTTCATACTTTTTCATACTGGCCCCCCGTGGGAATCGAACCCACAACCCTGGCATTGCAAACGCCATGATCTACCAACTGAGCTACACGGGATGTATCACTATTGGCAGCTCAGCTGGCCCATTTAAGGGAGTGTGGATGAGAGCGCTCTGTGGGATGATGTACTGAGAGCTCCTAACCCCAGTCAATGGACAGCCAGTGATGAATGATCTGGAAATGTATAGGGTCCATAAACCCTGGCTTTCTATTAATTTGGATGATGTAGTAACACATCAGGTGGTGGTAACCCCTGTCTTCTACTCCTCTATCTATTATATTGTTTCTCCAGCCATCACTCTAAACAGATCAACGTGCATTGAGCACGACCCAACACTATTCTTACTTGACTCTCAGAGAAGGAGGGCTGGGAAGGATAGATGTGCAGCTAGTTTGAGAACTGGTGTTTATTTAGTTTGAGCTTTTTTAGTAATACTGATGTTGGTAATACTGAGACTCTTAAACCAGCTTCAGATGTACCCCTTTGCTATCTAAGCTGTGCTTCCTTTATTTGACATAAATCAAATACCAACAGAAGTATGACAGCTGTGTGTTTTCAGTCTGTGAACTTTGAAAATGGGGTGTATGGCATGGGTCGATAGTTTCTTTACTTTGTTATATTTACTTGGTAGTGTTGTGTCTGAAGGATAAATGAATGAACAGATCGCTCTGTCTTGGAAATGGCAAGAAATGGGAAATCCCCTTGCTTGATAACACCCAATATGATTTGGTGGAGGGATGGAGGGAGTGAACAGAGATGTCGGCCCAGTCATAAGACTTGATATCCAAACTCCATTCTTCTTTGTGTTCCAGCTGCCACCAAAAGTGTGAAAGATGAAGCCCTCAGCCTTCATGTTCCTTCTTATCAGCTCAGCCGCCTGCATCAATCTCAAATACATCTCCAAGAGGAACTCGGGTAAGTCCACAAGTCTCCCTTTTAATCATGCCCAATCTATAAGTGGCCAAAAGTTTTATTCATTTGACTTTTCTTTTGTCACATTCCTCTCAATGAAAGGGAATTGATTTCTCCATATCTATTCACCGACGCAATGTTGTGTTTTCACAATAAATGTCCAGGGCTTGATTTCTGAGTGTTATGGATCAGTTTAATATTCTGTGTGGTGGTATTTTGTTAGATGTCTGCTCCACCTCTGTGGTACATGTGTTGAATGTTTGGGGCCACCAGATATCCAGTTTGAGCAGTATATTTTCTTTCCTTCTGATAGTGATTGAGTGCTTTTGATGATATCTTTGTGCCACAGTGATGTCTTGTTTGGTCCTTCACTAATTTCTCCACAGAGGGAGTTATAAAAAAAAAGCTCAGTCCTTTCAGGCTTTCCACAGACCCAACTAATCTAGTTCAGTCCCTGCTTTGGAGACTCATCATTGTGTGTCTGTTTGCGTGTGGGTGAGGGTGTGTGGTGAGCAATTATGTTACCAGTGCCAAACTGGCTTTTATGTGGGCGGCAAAAACATAGAGGCAATCTTGTCTGTCAGTTTCTCACCCAGTGCAAGATTTAATTGTTTGGCATTTTCTCTCCTTGCAGTACCAGATGATCAGAGACGGACATTGCATGTTATTTTGTTTCCCTGCTAATATTTGATGTAACACCTCCCTGTGTGACAGGAATTGCACAAACAGAGTGTTAATTGTCTGCAGACAGAGACAGCTTTGATTCAATCAATGGTTTATTTTATTTTGAAGATGCTTGAACTTTGAGGACCTTTGGTCCACAGAAACTAAGAAGCCGAAATTGCTTTTTGTACAAATAAGTCAAGCAATTTAAATGATGTTAGTAGAATTATGAGTTTTGTGATATGATCCAAGTCAAGTTGTTTAGTGTTGCCATAGGCTATTGGGGGAAACCATAATATTGTCCCTTTCCATGGCAGAAAAATACATCCAATGAGAAGCAAACTATGAATAATAAAAAATAAATTTTTAGATCGTTTTAGGACCGATATAAGCATGATGTTATGGGGGTTGTGTTGGGGTTGAAAACTAAATGATGCAGCTAAATTGAAGCTTAACTTACTTCAGAGAATGCCTTAAAAACATTGACAAGCATAATATAGCTAGACTTACTACATGATCAACAACAACAACAAAAACACAAACTGTTATTACTTGACATGGGCAAAATGTGTTTGCTTATAAAGTTATTCTGCCTTTGTGCCTTCATGTGACATTATCCATGAACAGATCAACAACATTCAGCTTATCATGATCCATGTCATAAAATAGGATCCTGGAATACTTTAAATAAAGGAACCCCACAGGCAATACAATTTTCCACTCGGGAGAAAAAAAAGTACGTTGTGGCTTATCAGATATTATCTGATCAACTGCAATCCAGATAAAGCCAGCCTTATAAACGTTTGTGCAAGAATAATCTAATTGTTTTGTCTGGTCATTCCTGTTAAGATCTCACCTCCCCCCGTCACCCCAGGCAGCTGTGTCCGGGGAGAATGTGTGCTCCTGATATATCTTGTTCATTCACCTTTAGGCTCTGCATTTCCATTGAGGGAAGGTTAGTGGTAAGCAGGCAACAAACGGCGCAGTATCTTTCTGATCTTGAAACGACAGGACACTTGAGTCCCTTGGTTAATGCTTTGAAGTGTAATAGAACGCTCTGTGCCTGGAGCATCCTGAGTGAATTTCTGAGGAAAGAAGTACAAAATATATACAGTATCTCACAAAAGTGAGTACACCCCTCACATTTTTGTAAATATTTGAGTATATCTTTTCATGTGACAACACTGAAGAAATGACACTTTGCTACAATGTAAAGTAGTGAGTGTACAGCTTGTATAACAGTGTACATTTGCTGTACCCTCAAAATAACTCAACACACAGTCATTAATGTCTAAACCGCTGGCAACAAAAGTGAGTACACCCCTAAGTGAAAATGTCCAAATTGGGCCCAATTAGCCATTTTCCCTCCCCGGTGTCATGTGACTCGTTAGTGTTACAAGGTGTGAATGGGGAGCAGGTGTGTTAAATATGGTGTCATCGCTCTCACACTCCCTCATACTGGTCACTGGAAGTTCAACATGGCACCTCATGGCAAAGAACTCTCTGAGGATCTGAAAAAAAGAATTGTTGCTCTACATAAAGATGGGCTATAAGAAGATTGCCAAGACCCTGAAACTGAGCTGCAGCACGGTGGCCAAGACCATACAGCGGTTTAACAGGACAGGTTCCACTCAGAACAGGCCTCGCCATGGTCGACCAAAGAAGTACAGTGCATGTGCTCAGCGTCATATCCAGAGGTTGTCTTTGGGAAATAGATGTATGAGTGCTACCAGCATTGCTGCAGAGGTTGAAGGGGTGGGGGGTCAGCCTGTCAGTGCTCAGACCATACGCCGCACACTGCATCAAATTGGTCTGCATGGCTGTCGTCCCAGAAGGAAGCCTCTTCTAAAGGTGATGCACAAGAAAGCCCACAAACAGTTTGCTGAAGACAAGCACACTAAGGACATGGATTACTGGAACCATGTCCTGTGGTCTGATGAGACCAAGAGAAACTTATTTGGTTCAGGTGTCAAGCGTGTGTGGCGGCAACCAGGTGAGGAGTACAAAGACAAGTGTGTTTTGCCTACAGTCAAGCATGATGGTGGGAGTGTCATGGTCTGGGGCTGCATGAGTGCTGCCGGCACTGGGGAGCTACAGTTCATTGAGCGAACCATAAATGTCAACATGTACTGTGACATACTGAAGCAGAGCATGATCCCCTCCCTTCGGAGACTGGGCCGCAGGGCAGTATTCCAACATGATAACAACCCCAAACATACCTCCAAGACGACCACTGCCTTGCTAAAGAAGCTGAGGGTAAAGGTGATGGACTGGTCAAGCATGTCTCCAGACCTAAACCCTATTGAGCATCTGTGGGGCATCCTCAAACGGAAGGTGGAGGAGTGCAAGGTCTCTAACATCCACCAGCTCCGTGATGTCGTCATGGAGGACTGGAGGAGGACTCCAGTGGCAACCTGTGAAGCTCTGGTGAACTCCATGCCCAAGAGGGTTAAGGCAGTGCTGGAAAATGATTGTGGCCACACAAAATATTGACACTTTGGGCCCAATTTGGACATTTTCACTTAGGGGTGTACTCACTTTTGTTGCCAGCGGTTTAGACATTAATGGCTGTGTGTTGTGTTATTTTGAGGGGACAGCAAATTTACACTGTTATACAAGCTGTACACTCACTACTTTACATTGTAGCAAAGTGTCATTTCTTCAGTGCTGTCACATGAAAAGATATACTCAAATATTTACAAAAATGTGAAGGGTGTACTCACTTTTGTGAGATACTGTATATACAGTGGTGTGAAAAGTGTTTGCCCCCTTCCTGATTTGTTATTTGTTTGCATGTTTGTCACACTTAAATGTTTCAGATCATCAAACAAATTTAAATATTAGTTAAAGATAACACAAGTAAACACAAAATGCAGTTTTCAAATGAAGGTTGTTATTATTAAGGGAAAACAAAATCCAAACTTACATGGCCCTGTGTGAAAAAGTGTTTCCCCCCCTGTTATAACACAACTCAACTGTGGTTTATCACACCTGAGTTCAATTCCTCTAGCCACACCCAGGCCTGATTACTGCCACACCTGTTCTCAATCAAGGAATCACTTAAATAGGACCTGCCTGACAAAGTGAAGTAGACCAAAAGATCCTCAAAAGCTAGACATCATGCCGAGATCCAAAGAAATTCAGGAACAAATGAGAAAGAAAGTAATTGAGATCCATCAGTCTGGAAAAGGTTATAAAGCCATTTCTAAAGCTTTGGGACTCCAGAGAACCACAGTGAGAGCCATTATCCACAAATGGTGAAAACATGGAACAGTGGTGAACCTTCCCAGGAGTGGCCGGCCGACCAAAATTACCCCAAGAGCGCAGCGACGACTCATCCAAGAGGTCACAAAAGACCCCACAACAACATCCAAAGAACTGCAGGCCTCACTTGCCTCAGTTAAGGTCAGTGTTCATGACTCCACCATAAGAAAGAGACTGGACAAAAATGGCCTGCATGGCAGAGTTCCAAGACGAAAATCATTGCTGAGCAAAAAGAACATTAAGGCTCGTCTCATTTTTGCCAGAAAACATCATGATGATCCCCAAGGCCTTTGGGAAAATACTCTGTGGACTGACGAGACAAAAGTTGAACTTTTTGGAAGGTGTGTGTCCCATTACATCTGGCGTAAAAGTAACACCGCATTTCAGAAAAAGAACATCATACCAACAGTAAAATATGGTGGTGGTAGTGTGATGGTCTGGGCCTGTTTTGCTGCTTCATGACCTGGAAGACTTGCTGTTATAAATGGAACCATGAATTCTGCTGTCTACCAAAAAATCCTGAAGGAGAATGTCCGGCCATCTGTTCGTGACCTCAAGCTGAAGCGAACTTGGGTTCTGCAGCATGACAATGATCCAAAACACACCAACAAGTCCACCTCTGAATGGTTGAAGAAAAACAAAATGAAGACTTTGGAGTGGCCTAGTCAAAGTCCTTACCTGAATCCTATTGAGATGCTGTGGCATGACCTTAAAAAGGCAGTTCATGCTCGAAGTGGCTGAATTACAACAATTCTGCAAAGATGAGTGGGCCAAAATTCCTCCACAGCGCTGTAAAAGACTCATTGCAAGTTATCGCAAATGCTTGATTGCAGTTGTTGCTGCTAAGGGTGGCCCAACCAGTTATTAGGTTGTAGGGGGCAATCACTTTTTCACACAGGGCCATGTGGGTTTGGATTTTGTTTTCCCTTAATAATAACAACCTTCATTTCAAAACTGCATTTTGTGTTTACTTGTGTTATCTTTGACTAATATTTAAATTTGTTTGATGATCTGAAACATTTAAGTGTGACAAACATGCAAACAAATAAGAAATCAGGAAGGGGGCAGACACTTTTTCACACCACTGTATGTATATATATATATATATATATATATATATATATATATATACATATATATATATATATATACATACAGTGAGGGAAAAAAGTATTTGATCCCCTGCTGATTTTGCACGTTTGCCCACTGACAAAGAAATGACAATTTTAATGGTAGGTTTATTTAAACAGTGAGAGACAGAATAACAACAAAAAAATCCAGAAAAACGCATGTCAAAAATGTTATATATGTATTTGCATTTTAATGAGGGAAATAAGTATTTGACCCCTCTGCAAAACATAACTTAGTACTTGGTGGCAAAACCCTTGGTGGCAATCACAGAGGTCAGACGTTTCTTGTAGTTGGCCACCAGGTTTGCACACATCTTAGGAGGGATTTTGTCCCACTCCTCTTTGCAGATCTTCTCCAAGTCATTAAGGTTTCGAGGCTGACGTTTGGCAACTTGAACCTTCAGCTCCCTCCACATATTTTCTATGGGATTAAGGTCTGGAGACTGGCTAGGCCACTCCAGGACCTTAATGTGCTTCTTCTTGAGCCACTCCTTTGTTGCCTTGGCCGTGTGTTTTGGGTCATTGTCATGCTGGAATACCCATCCACGACCCATTTTCAAAGCCCTGGCTGAGGGAAGGTTCTCACCCAAGATTTGATGGTACATGGCCCCGTCCATCGTCCCTTTGATGCGGTGAAGTTGTCCTGTCCCCTTAGCAGAAAAACACCCCCAAAGCATAATGTTTCCACCTCCATGTTTGAGGGTGGGGATGGTGTTCTTGGGGTCAAAGGCAGCATTCCTCCAAACACGGGCATGTATATGTGCTTTCTTGAGCAGGGGGACCTTGCGGGCGCTGCAGGATTTCAGTCCTTCACGGCGTAGTGTGTTACCAATTGTTTTCTTGGTGACTATGGTCCCAGCTGCCTTCAGATCATTCACAAGATCCTCCCATGTAGTTTTGGGCTGATTCCTCACCGTTCTCATGATCATTGCAACTCCACGAGATGAGATCTTGCATGGAGCCCCAGGCCGGGGGAAATTGACAGTTCTTTTGTGTTTCTTCCATTTGCGAATAATCACACCAACTGTTGTCACCTTCTCATCAAGCTGCTTGGCGATGGTCTTGTAGCCCATTCCAGCCTTGTGTAGGTCTACAATCTTGTCCCTGACATCCCTGGAGAGCTCTTTGGTCTTGGCCATGGTGGAGAGTTTTGAATCTAATTGATTGATTGCTTCTGTGGACAGATGTCTTTTATACAGGTAACAAACTGAGATTAGGAGCACTCCCTTTAAGAGTGTGTTCCTAATCTCAGCTCGTTACCTGTATAAAATACACCTGGGAGCCAGAAATCTTTCTGATTGAGAGGGGGTCAAGTACTTACTTCCCTCATTAAAATGCAAATCAATTTATAACATTTTTGACATGCGTTTTTCTGGATTTTGTTTGTTGTTATTCTGTCTCTCACTGTTCAAATAAACCTACCATTAAAATTATAGACTGATCATTTCTTTGTCAGTGGGCAAACGTACAAAATCAGCAGGGGATCAAATACTTTTTTCCCTCACTGTATATATATATATATATATATATACAGTGGGGAGAACAAGTATTTGATACACTGCCAATTTTGCAGGTTTTCCTACTTACAAAGCATGTAGAGGTCTGTCATTTTTATCATAGGTACACTTCAACTGTGAGAGACAGAATCTAAAACAAAAGTCCAGAAAATCACTTTGTATTCTTTTTAAGTAATTAATTTGCATTGTATTGCATGACATAAGTATTTGATACATCAGAAAAGCAGAACTTAATATTTGGTACAGAAACCTTTGTTTGCAATTACAGAGATCATACGTTTCCTGTAGGTCTTGACCAGGTTTGCACACACTGCAGCAGGGATTTTGGCCCACTCCTCCATACAGACCTTCTCCAGATCCTTCAGGTTTCGGGGCTGTCGCTGGGCAATACGGACTTTCAGCTCCCTCCAAAGATTTTCTATTGGGTTCAGGTCTGGAGACTGGCTAGGCCACTCCAGGACCTTGAGATGCTTATTACGGAGCCACTCCTTAGTTGCCCTGGCTGTGTGTTTCGGGTCGTTGTCATGCTGGAAGACCCAGCCACGACCCATCTTCAATGCTCTTACTGAGGGAAGGAGGTTGTTGGCCAAGATCTCACCATACATGGCCCCATCCATCCTCCCCTCATTACGGTGCAGTCGTCCTGTCCCCTTTGCAGAAAAGCATCCCCAAAGAATGATGTTTCCACCTCCATGCTTCACGGTTGGGATGGTGTTCTTGGGGTTGTTCTCATCCTTCTTCTTCCTCCAAACACGGCGAGTGGAGTTTAGACCAAAAAGCTATATTTTTGTCTCATCAGACCCCATTACCTTCTCCCATCCCTCCTCTGGATCATCCAGATGGTCATTGGCAAACTTCAGACGGGCCTGGACATGCGCTGGCTTGAGCAGGGGGACCTTGCATGCGCTGCAGGATTTTAATCCATGACGGCGTAGTGTGTTACTAATGGTTTTCTTTGAGACTGTGGTCCCAGCTCTCTTCAGGTCATTGACCAGATCCTGCCATGTAGTTCTGGGCTGATCCCTCACCTTCCTCATGATCATTGAGGCCCCACGAGGTGAGATCTTGCATGGAGCCCCAGACCGAGGGTGATTGACCGTCATCTTGAACTTCTTCCATTTTCTAATAATTGCGCCAACAGTTGTTGCCTTCTCACCAAGCTGCTTGCCTATTGTCCTGTAGCCCATCCCAGCAGGTCTACAATTTTATCCCTGATGTCCTTACACAGCTCTCTGGTCTTGGCCATTGTGGAGAGGTTGGAGTCTGTTTGATTGAGTGTGTGGACAGGTGTCTTTTATACAGGTAACGAGTTCAAACAGGTGCAGTTAATACAGGTAATGAATGGAGAACAGGAGGGCTTCTTAAAGAAAAACGAACAGGTCTGTGAGAGCCGGAATTCTTACTGGTTGGTAGGTGATCAAATACTTATGTCATGCAATAAAATGCAAATTAATTACTTTAAAATCATACAATGTGATTTTCTGGATTTTTGTTTTAGATTCCGTCTCTCACAGTTGAAGTGTACCTATGATAAAAAATTACAGACCTCTACATGCTTTGTAAGTAGGAAAACCTGCAAAATTGGCAGTGTATCAAATACTTGTTCTCCCCACTGTATATATATATATTATATATTTTTTTAGGAAACTCCATGGCTGCACTTGAAATCTGGGACACAGGGTTAAGTCATTGCTCCTAGATTCTCTAAGACAATACCACTGGGACCTGTCATGTGTTTCATCAGAACACAGTCATTGTACGCCACAGTGATTTTTAAAGGAACATCCTCCCATTGAACCATTGTCTGTATAATTGAGAGTGAAATATTTATGTGAGAACCTCTACTTTTGTTTGATACTGCTCTTGATACTTCTCTTCCTTTGATTGAGTGCTGTATTGTGCATTCAGCTCTATAATGCTGAACCTGCATGGGGGGAAATATCCGTGGTTATACACAATGTAGATTATTCTCAGGTTATAAATTTTTCTGTTTTTCATATGAAATGATGAGGTTTTAAAAGCTCTACAACCATGTCATTGCTATCTTTCTTAACAAGTGTGAATATCCATTAAGGGCTCTTAACCCAACAATAAACTTTCCACATCATAATTCTTCCATTCATATTTAATGAACAGGAACTCAATTAGCAACTTAAAAGATGCAGCTCATGTCACTTGGCAGTAGAGGCATGTTCTATGTTTAGATTGCTGATGCAAATGGGTGCAAACAAAGGGTGCCACGGTAGTAGTGAGAGGCTAGTCAAAGTCAAGTAAATGAATTTTGCAAAACCACTACTGATAATACGTCAGGGGAAAGCCTGAAAGACACATGGCAAACAGTTGAGGTTTGGTCAAACAATTCTAACACAGTCAAATACCCCATGATGGTGTCACGTTTAATCTAACTGAACATTTCACATTTCAACACAGACTTAAAATGCAGTCATTTATCCCCATTGTCATAAAAACAGATATGAAAACACATCCTTAGGCCTTAAAAATAAACATGCAGTACCATCAATGAATGTCTTGCAGACCCTTCCTCTCAGAGTGCATTTGAGGCAGCAGCCATGTCTGTGTGTCTGCCCTCTGTATGTCTGAGGAGCCATACAGACAGATCTCCAGTAAGCTGCTCTGACATGGACTTTTACCCTTTCAACGAAGGGAAGCGTTGAGAATCCGAGGACATCCCCTAGTGCGCCTTCTCCTGTAGCCCAGTCTCCTGCAGCAGCCCTGTTGGAGACGTCTCCTCCACTCTGTCAGATGGCAGCCTTCACTGGTAAATAACCAGGCTCCTCCTTTGAATTATTTTCATTAAACTATACACAGAGAAAGAAAAGATACCATGGTAGAGTAAAGGTTACTGATTTCACAACCAGTACACAATAGCTTAGCATATGAAAGGCCTCAGCTCCACCATGTGTCACTCATTTCTGCCTATTTCTAAGCTCTCCGCTTCAAAATAGCAGGTTCTGCTTCTGAAAGCCGTCAAAGTGATATGAAATGAAACCCAAACAATACCGTTCCCCCTGTCTTTTAAAAAGCTGGGAATAGTCTTTAGTAATCCGCCTCAGACTGCTACTTGCTGCTTGTGCCAGCCAATATGCAAGTCAGATAAAAGACAGAAATTAAATAAAAAAGATCTTCAAAGGCCCTTTTCAGTGCTTCTGTGCTTTCGTTCCTGCAGGCTTTTCACTTTCTGTGTCAATCCCACAACCAGGTAAACCACGGGGGTTGCTGTATGAAAGTATAGGCATACATGCATTTTTAATGACACCCAAAGATGAATGGTGTACATATACCACCAGAAATAATACACACACGAAAATATGATATGCATGGTCCCTTAAATCTAGAGGGATTATCTTCTCAATTTTCTTTCTTGCAGTAGTAATGTTACAGCTGATTTGATGCATATAGTATGTGAGTGAAATACGGACTATACACACATTAGACCAGTTTGTAATCCTTTACATTCAGATCATAATCCTGATGATATGAAGCAGTTATGTCATGAATTATTAATTGGTTTTATGATATTTAATTGGCATGGCTGTATAGTTAATTGCCTTTCAACCCCTACATTTAGAACTTTTAAATGTACTTAAATGTTTAACATAAAGTGAATTCTGACACGTAGGGAAATGTATTTCCAGTGGGAAATACCAGTGGGAACTCAAGTTATACATAGAAAGGATTTCATTTATTGTATTATAGATGGAATGTGATTGTACTCTGTTGTTGCCCCAGAGAATTATATATTTAATAGGCAGCGAGCAATTCAGTCAGTCAGCAAGGAAGCACAAACTGCTGAGCAAAGATCTCTCGACTCACCATCTAATCTGAACATCATCTGTCTGTCGCACGGGGTTCTCCCAGGAAAACGCCCCAATACATACAGTCAGACACCGTCTCCACCATCCTCAACTTTGATATTGTCCAAGGTTGCATAAAAAATGTATCCGCTCTTTGTTTCTGAACTGAAATATTGATATAGCTTAACACCATTTGAGTCGCAGCCCCCACTGACTGGTTAGTGGTTAGCCTACTATTCAAACAAGGGCTTGCCATCGCAAAAAGCTACAAGGATCCTTCGGCATGCCGTTTTGAGACGAGCCTGCGTATTTGACAGTGTGATGATCTTTGCTAATACACGCTTTCTAATTATGTCCGCTCACTCTATTGACATTCCTATATGGCCAACGTGTAGATTGAGTGACGATGTGTGTGTGAACATAAGAGCAATAAAACGTGATGGTAATGTGTTTGGACGGGATGCCCTGGGGATGTTGCTATATGTGGATGGCGATTAATTACTGTCCTGATATTCTTCGTCAAGAGCCGGCTCTGCTTCACTGTGCCCTGTGTGACAGTTGGTTCAATGAGGAACCAACAGCCTTTGACATCATTCATATAATCATGTCATTAATAAAGAGGAGAAGCCTTAACTCCCGAGTGGCGCAGCGGTCTAAGGCACTGCATCTCAGTGCTTGAGATGTCACTACAGACCCTGGTTTGATTCCAGGCTGTATCACAATCCACCCATGATTGGGAGTCCCATAGGGTGGCGCACAATTGGCCCAGCGTTGTCCGGGTTTGGCTGGGGTAGGCCGTTATTGTAAATAAGAATTTGTTCTTAACTGACTTGCCTAGATAAATAAAGGTTAAATAAAATAAATAACCTATTCCCCCTTATGAAAGACAGTTATCACATTTCCAGTTTGACAGCAATCTTTATGAATCAGCATTTCTTCTCTCTGTCATTTGGTTGCATTTTTTTTTCAGTGAATGAAGTAAAGTCCTTCTTCCCACCCTCATCCCATCCCACCTGTCACAACTGCAGCCCATCAAGAGCTGCCTTAAATCTACATATTCCACTGGGACCAAGTGTTTCTCTCTCCGTCAAAGCGAGGCAGTTAAGATTATGAGTCACTCTACTAAGAAAACATATTTTCAGTGCACTGCTATCCCCATGGCAACGTGCCTCAAAAGGGGAAATGCCAACACAACTTTGACTCAAGAAGCCCTGCCACCCCCTCGACCTCCTTCTCTACTACTCTGTCACTTCCTTGGTCAGTTATTTCACTGAACATGCACTACGTGCTGTAAATTAATAATTGTTCATTTACTCTGCCACGTTTGCCCGACACGACAGTGCAATATATTAGATTGGAATTCATTATAAAAACAACTGTCTGTGGGTCTGCCTCAGCATGTGATATGTATTCTAGTGGAGACAGGGCTAATACATAACCTGATTACAGCAGCAGTTTGTAAATAAGCTCGGAAACAAATTAACACTGAACGCCTCACCCGTACAATAGTAAACGCTGCCCATATGATTCATTATCCAGTGGCTTAGGAGAAGAAGAACGAAAAAAAGGAACATGTTTGGAATCTGTGATCTCCCTGTAATGCAGTCAGACCTTTGAACATCATAGTGAGTAGTGCCCTGTATCCAAGACCTACAGATAACACTGAAAAAGGCTTTCCTGTCAAAAAGGGACCCTTGAGAACAGTGCTATGAATAAATATAAACTCACAGGCCGGCAGTTTTTAAAGTGGGGGAGGGAGGGAATTGAGGCATAAGGAATCATTTTAACTGGTCCAGAATACACGAGGACAAGGTGTTAGAAGTGATGACCATGCATTTAACTGCCACTCATGTTGTTGTACACTACTATATGTAACCGGTGTGAAGTGGCTAGCTAGTTAGCGGTGCGCACTAGTAGCATTTCAATCGGTGACGTCACTCGCTCTGAGACTTTGAAGTAGTTGTTTCCCTTGCTCTGCAAGCCGCGGCTTTTGTGGAGCGATAGGTAACGATGCTTCGTGGGAGGCAGTTGTTGTTGTGTGCAGAGGGTCAATGATTCAAGCCCAGGTTGGGGCGAGGAGAGGGACAGAAGCAATAGTGTGACATATACATAGTACTATACATATCCCCATTGACTGACAACTCAGGTCCTTGGAGGACATTTTGTGATGCTTCAAACAGCTAAGTGGCATTAGGCAAAACAGGAGGAAATAAATCAATTAGACCATTTATTTGATCTACCGAAATCTCAGGAAAATTAGCATAACTTTCATTCTCCACAGGGATACAGGATTAGAACGCCGTTTTACAGTTCAATGTAAGAGTTAAACTGTCCTAATTTGCACCCTCTCTATTTCCTAGGATTTCAAATCCAAATTAACCATAGAAAGAGTTGGATACAGAATGCAGCAGCGTGCCTGCGCAGCCCCACTGTCAACCACCATATAATTAAGTTATGCACTTGTCACTGTAAGTCCTTAGCCTTGTAATTTTGCCATGCCTGAGCGCGCATACGGATAGATTATACAATTCCAACGGTGCCATCATCATACGGAGTCCTCTCTTGACAAACTTTGTAGCCTCCTACAGTGGGGGAAAAAAGTATTTAGTCAGCCACCAATTGTGCAAGTTCCCCCACTTAAAAAGATGAAAGAGGCCTGTAATTTTCATCATAGGTACACGTCAACTATGACAGACAAATTGAGATTTTTTTTCTCCAGAAAATCACATTGTAGGATTTTTAATGAATTTATTTGCAAATTATGGTGGAAAATAAGTATTTGGTCACCTACAAACAAGCAAGATTTCTGGCTCTCACAGACCTGTAACTTCTTCTTTAAGAGGCTCCTCTGTCCTCCACTCGTTACCTGTATTAATGGCACCTGTTTGAACTTGTTATCAGTATAAAAGACACCTGTCCACAACCTCAAACAGTCACACTCCAAACTCCACTATGGCCAAGACCAAAGAGCTGTCAAAGGACACCAGAAACAAAATTGTAGACCTGCACCAGGCTGGGAAGACTGAATCTGCAATAGGTAAGCAGCTTGGTTTGAATAAATCAACTGTGGGAGCAATTATTAGGAAATGGAAGACATACAAGACCACTGATAATCTCCCTCGATCTGGGGCTCCACGCAAGATCTCACCCCAAAGGCGCGGACTGCGACCGCGCCAAACATAAACCGAACAGGGGAGGGCCGGGTGGGCATTCCTCCTCGGAGGCGGATCCGGCTCCGGGCTTGACCACCACCCTCGGTAGCGCCCCTGGTCCGGTCTGGCCCCGCTGGCCGGAGCTGGACTGAACACTGGTGGAGCGGATTGCTCTAGCTCCGGAGTGGAACAGGCACGGGCTCTGCCGGGCTGACGACGCGCACAATTGGCTTGTTGCGGGGAGGAGGAACAGGCCGGACCGGGCTGACGACACGCACCACAGGCTTGGTGCGGGGAGCAGGAACGAGCCGGAACGGGCTGGCGACGCGCACCATTGGCGGGAAGCAGGAACAGGCCAGGCCGGGCTGGCGACGCGCACCATTGGCTTGGTGCGGGAAGCAGGAACAGGCCGGGCCGGGCTGGCGATGCGCACCAATGGCTTGGTGCGGGGAGGAGGAACAGGCCGGACCGGGCTGACGACACGCACCACAGGCTTGGTGCGGGGAGCAGGAACAAGCCAGACAATACTGGGGACACACACCACTGGCCCTACGCGGGGATCAGGAACGGGCCGGACCGGACTGGCAACACACCCCAGTACCTCTCGCCGTGCCTCTACATTCTCCTTCCCCCTGGTGACCAGTGACTCCCGTAACCTGGCGGCCTCCTTTGCCAACCCGCTGAACCACTCTATCCCGGCCTCCTGCTGCCCCGTCGTCCACGGCGTGAGCCCCCCCCCTAAAAATGTTCTGGGCGTCTCTCCTCCCCGTGGGCCAGGCCTCCATGGCTCTCGCCAGACTCTCGCTCCTCTGCTCCCAAGTCCAGCCTCTCTCCTCCTCCCGCGGCTTGACCCAGTCGAGGTTAATATCTTTTAGAGCCCTCTCTGGCTTTGGCTCCTGGACACGCTGCTTGGTCCAGTTATGGTGGGATCTTCTGTCACGATCGTCGGGAAGAGAGGACCAATGCGCAGCGTGGAATATGAACATGCTTTATTTTTTAAATGATCCACACGAACAAAACAACAAACGATACGAAACGTGAAGTCCTTGGTTACAAGACAAACCATACGGAACAAGATCCCACAAATGACAATGCCCAAACGGCTGCCTAAGTATGGTTCCCAATCAGAGACAACAAGCAACAGCTGATTCACATTGCCTCTGATTGAGAACCACCCCGGCCAACATAGAAACACAAGCACTAGAACTTAACCACAGAACACAAACACATAGAAACTACACACCCTGGCTCAACATATAAGAGTCCCAGAGCCAGGGCGTGACAGATATGCCACACCTGTCAGGTGGATGGATTATCTTGACAAAGAAGAAATGCTCACTAACAGGGATGTAAACCAATTTGTGCACAACATTTGAGAGAAATAATATTTTTCTGCATATGGAACATTACTGTGATATTTTATTTCAGCTGATGAAACATGGGACCAACATGTTGCGTTTATATTTTTGTCAGTCAAAGAAAGCCTTCCCTGTTGACCAAACCATCTATAGTCAGCATCTGGAACAAACATATACATTATTCCCTCTCTACACATAATGAGGGAGTCTTTAAAGGTGGCCTAATGAGCTTTCTACATCTGAGGTGTGTGCGCATCGAGCTGTTTATCTCTATTCCAATAGTAATTACATTGGGTTTGTTGTTTTTTTCTCTTCAAATGAGTCAAGGATAGACTGGCAAACAGAGCTTGAGAGAAAGAGACAGAGAGAGGGCTAATTTAAAGAATATAAAATGCTCTTGTACCTTATGTTGATTCCAGCCCCAGGGGGATACATTGGAAAAAGGTTGACACTTTTGAACCTGCTACAGAGCTGTTGACCTCAGGAGGGGGGATGATAAGTGCTTTGTGGCAGGCCTTTCCGGGGGGAGTTTGAGAGAAGAGCGTAAAGGAGTAACGCAGCAAAGCACGTCAGCGGTATGGCTCCTAATGCCAGCACTCATCTGACGAGGACAATTAGTGTAAAGGGCATTTAGTTACTCTGGGGGAAACAGTAGCCCATAGCATTGTATTGGCAATGTAATTAAATAGGAATTGTCTATTTATTCTTTTAGGGAATGGCTAATTAAGTAGTTTCTCAAATACAAGGCTAGCAGTATATTGAGTATGGTCTACTACTGCACTTACTGTGATTATGGCTATTTTTTATGGAACAGTTCATATGATTTATTGTAAATATGTGTTGCAAAATTGAAAACACTTTTTATCAAGTAAGAAAGGCAATTTCAGAGTAGCTGGAAATATTGCCCTATATATTAACAAGACTTATTGCTGGGAAAAAGGTGGTTGTAGAGTAAGGCTTTCTAGAATATTTGACATGGTCTGGGACATTTTGTGGTCTTGATATCACAGTTTTTACTCTACATTTGGAAAAACAAGAAGAGAGGATATAGTAAAAACGGTTTAATGGTCTTGAGAAAGGCCTCAGAGCTGAAACATCAACATTAAAAAGTCTTAACTAATTTCCCTCTTGTTATTTTTCCTATAGTATACAGCCTATAGGGGATATACTTTACTGTGTAGCGCTGATTCTCATTATTTTACATACTCTACTGTACATTTGGTAATTGCAGTGTGATTAAAGCTTGCTTTCCTTGTTAGTTCCTTTCATGAAAACAATTCCAGCTAATTGAATTACAGATGTCCCCTGAGATTATTGCTGCTCTGAGAACACAAAAATACTTTCAAAAATACAAAGTACAAACTATTATTGAAATTCTAAATGAAAGCTGAGATGTGATATGGTTACTGTCAATTTGTTATAACAATGTAGCCTATGCTGCTTATTTCTGTGGATTCATTTTGGGCATTTTTTAATTACATTTTCTTGCTTGTGGTTCTTCTCATAAGCTGTTTTTGGTATGCCTCCCAAAGGAGCAAAAACCCACAAATATCCGTTCTCTCCTCTGTGTCTCAAGGAATTGGATATGACAAGGAGCTATTGAAACAGATCAGTGATGGCAACTCTTGATTTGGAGATTCAGGCCCTGGCAGAAACTGACAGCAGTCTCGGTGTCATGCATCTCTGTCAAATCCAGGCACCTGTGAATCCTGACAGCAGCCTCTCTACTGCAAACAGCCTGAACCCTGAGATGGCCTTCCCAGTTATCTGTTAAGATATTTAACCCCACATGACAGAGCAACTGTTTGCTTCCTGACCGCGGCTGTGTTTGGGTATTCATCTGAAGTGAAGCTCGGAGCATGCTCTGAATGCAGATGACATGGAGGGAAAATACATGTTCAATTCATCACTTACTGGTGCACAAACACACACCGCACAGGAGGTTGGTGGCACCTTAATTGGGCAGGAAGGGCTCATGGTAATGGCTGGAGCGGAATGGGTGGAATGGTATCAAATGCATCAAGCACATGGTTTCCATGTTTGATGCCATTCCATTTGCACCGTTCCAGCCATTATTATGAGCCTCCACTGCTAAACCGGCAGGGATGGTCGGGAACAGCAGATGTCACTAAGACTAAAACATAACCCTGGTTCTTCTTAGATTGTAGAATTTGTGTGTGCATATGGGAATAACATGCTGGAAACCTAGCTTTTAAAATCATTAGTGTTCCTGAAAGTACAGTGCCTTCAGAAAGTATTCATACCCCTTGACTTATTCCACATTTTGTTGTATTACATCCTGAATTCTAAATTAAGAAAAAAAAGAAAATCACACAATACCCCATAATGACAAAGTGAAAACATGTTTTTAGACATTTTTGCAAATATATTGAAAGTAAAATACAGAAATATCTCATTTACATAAGCATTTACACCCCTGAGTCAATACATGTTAGAATCATCTTTGGAAGAGATTACAGCTGTGAATCTTTATGTGTAAGTCTCTAAGAGCTTTGCACACCTGGATTGTACAATATTTTTTTACATTATTATTTTTCTTCAAGCTCTGCCAAGTTGGTTGTTGATCATTGCTAAACAGCCATTTTCAAGTCTTGCCATAGATTTTCAAACCGATTTAAGTCAAAACTGTAACTAGGCCACTTAGAAACATTCAATGTTGTCTTGGTAAGCAACTCCAGTGTATAGTTGGCCTGGTCTTTTAGGTTATTGTCCTGCTGAAAGGTGAATGTGTCTCCTAGTGTCTGTTGGAAAGCAGACTGAATCAGATTTTCCTCTAGAATTTTGCCTGTACTTAGCTCTATTCTGTTTATTTTTATCCTAAAAACTCCCTAGTCCTTGCCGATGACAAGCATACCAATAACATGATGCAGCCACCACCATCCTTGAAAATATGAAGAGTGGGACTCAGAGATGTGTTGTGCTGGATTTGCCCCAAACATAACGATGTGTTTCAGGACATGAAGTTAATTTCTTTGACAATTTCTTTGCAGTTTTACTTTAGTGCCTTATTGCAAACAGGATGCATGTTTTAGAATATTTGTATTCTGTACACTATGTCATTTAGGTTAGTATAGTAACCCTACGGTGTTGTTGATCTATCCTCAGTTTTCTCCTATCACAACCATTAAACTCTGTAACTGTTTTAAAGTCACCATTTGCCTCGTGGTGAAATCCCTGAGTGGTTTCTTTCCTCTCCGGCAACTGAGTTAGGAAGGACTCCTGTATCTTTGTAGTGACTGGGTGTAATAATACACCATCCAAAGTGTAATTAATAACTTCATCATGCTCAAAGGTATATTCCCAAAAAAAATTTACCCATCTACCAATAGGTGCCCTTCTTTGCGAGGCATTGGAAAAACCTCCCTGGTCTTTGTGGTTGAATCTGTGTTGGAAATTCACTGCTAACTGATTAACCTTACAGACAATTGTACAGTGCATTCGGAAAGTATTCAGACCCCTTGACTTTTTCCACATTTTGTTACGTTACAACCTTATTCTTCCTCATCAATCTACACACAATACCCCATAATGACAAAGCTAAAACAGGTTTTTAGAAATGTTTGCACATTTATTAAAAATATAAATCTTATTTACATAAGTCCCTTTGCTATGAGACTTGAAATTGAGCTCAGGTGTATCCTGTTTCCATTGATCATCCTTGAGATGTTTCTACAACTTGATTGGAGTCCACCTATGGTAACTTCAATTGATTGGACATGATTGGAAAGGCACACACCCGTCTATATAAGGTCCCACAGTTGACAGTGCATGTCAAAGCAACAACCAAGCCATGAGGTCGAATGAATTGTCCGTAGAGCTCCAAGACAGGATTGTATCGAGGCACAGATCTGGGGAAGGGTACCAAAACATGTCTGCAGCATTGAAGGTCCCCAAGAACACAGTGGCCTCCATCATTCTTAAATGGAAGAAGTTTGGAACCACCAAGACTCTTCCTAGAGTTGGCCGCCCGGTCAAACTGAGCAATCGAGGGAGAAGGGCCTTGGTCAGGGAGGTGACCAAGAACCCGATGGTCACTCTGACAGAGCTCCAGAGTTCCTCTGTGGAGATGGGAGTACCTTCCAGAAGGGCACCCATCTTTGCAGCACTCCACCAATCAGGCCATTATGGTAGAGTGGCCAGACGGAAGCCACTCCTCAGTAAAAGGCACATGACAGCTCGCTTGGAGTTTGCCAAAAGGCACCTAAAGACTCTCAGATCATGACAAACAAGATTCTCTGGTTTGATGAAACCAAGATTGAACTCTTTGGCCTGAATTCCAAGTGTCACGTCTGGAGGAAACCTGGCACCGTCCCTACAGTGAAGCGTGGTGGTGGCAGCATCATGCTGTGGGGATGTTTTTCAGCGGCAGGGACCGGGATACTAGTCAGGATCGAAAGATGAATAGAGCAAAGTATAGAGAGATCCTTTATGAAAACCTGCTCCAGAGTGCTCAGGACCTCAGACTGGGGCGACGGTTCACCTTCCAACAGGACAACGACCCTAAGCACACAGCCAAGACAACACAGGAGTGGCTTCGGGACAAGTCTCTGAATGTCCTTGAGTGGCCCAGCCAGAGCCCAGAGTTGAACCTAATCGAACATCTCTGGAGGGACCTGAAAATAGCTGTGCAGCTACGCTCTCCATCCATCCTGACAGAGCTTGAGAGGATCTTCAGAGAAGAATGGGAGAAACTCCCCAAATACAGGTGTGCCAAGCTTGTAGCGTCATACCCAAGAAGACTCAAGGCTGTAAACTCTGCCAAAGGTGCTTCAACAAAGTACTGAGTAAAGGGTCTGAATACTTATGTAAATGTCATCTTTCAGTTTTTTATTTTAAATAAATTTGCAAACATTTGTAAAAACTTGTTTTTAATTTGTCCTTATGGGGTATTGTGTGTAGATTGATGAGGAGAAAAAAAACAATTTAATCAATTTTAGAATAAGGCTGTAACGTAACAAAAAGTGGAAAATGTCAAGGGGTCTGAATACTTTCCGACCGAACTGTATGTTTTTTTATTTAACCTTTATTCACCAATGTGTTGGTAGAGAGATGATGTAGTCATTTAAAAATAATGTTAAACACTGTTATTGCACACAGAGTGAGTCCATGCAACTTATAATGTGACTTTTTAAGAACATTTTTACTCCTGAACTTATTTAGGCTTTCCATAACAAAGGGGTTGAATACTTCACTCAAGATATTTCAGCTTTTAAGTTTAATTAATTTGTAAACATTTCTAAAAACATAATTCCACTTTGACATTATGGGGTATTGTGTGTAGGCCAGTGACACAAAATCTCAATTCAATCCATTTTAAATTCTGGCTGTAACACAACAAAATGTGGAAAAAGTGAAGGGGTGTGAATACTTTCTGAAGGTATAGAGAAGGTAGATGTTCACAAGAGAGTGTAAATGTAACAGATGGTAAGAACATGCTTCACAGTATGTAGTAGTATCACCTGAACAATAACATGAAAGGTATATTTAAGTGAGTGATGAATTGAACATGCATCTCCGGTATGCATCTTTTACACAGATGTATTTATTCTTCATGAGGACGGTCCCTGTGGTTGCCAGCCACTAGTGCTGAGCGATTTTTTAACAATTAATTGACCAACGTCGTTCAATTATTTTAATTCCATTATTTATTTATTTTTTGTGAACTCAATGTGCACATTGCACAGTTTCTGTAGAGATAAATCAGATCAAGCCCAAACTGTGCGATGTAGTAGGGAGTTGTAGTTACCAACAGGCCAATATTCTACATATATACATGTAGTTTAGTGCAGAAACTTTGGTAATTAACTACAATGACCATAATCCATTGCGCACCTACTTTTCTGGGTTTCTTTTACACCTGCTACGTAAAAGAGAATAATCCACGATCGAGAGGGATAGAGCAGTTGCTTAGTGAGGTATCTCTACCTGAAAATACATGATCTACGTGATTGATAGTTGGTATTCAGCAGTCATAAAAGTATGCCTTGTTTACTTTGAATAACACCTAAAATAGTGATTTTGTCAGACAGCATAGGCAGCAGCTCTTTAAAGATGAGATGATGACTTGGAATAAAAAAATTAAGTCATCAAATAAAACAAATGTAATATACACAAGTGATAAGCAGTAATGGACAGTCACTACCATCATGGGACTTTTACTTGTATTCATTGTTTTATTTTGTGTTGTTACAGCATTCAACCCACATAATGCATAGTGCATTTACTGTTAAAAAAAATAATTGAAACCGAAATTGAAAAACAATTATTATTTTTAAATGTTCGAACCGAAACCGTCCTAAAAAGCACTAATCGCTCAGCCCTACCAGCCACACTTTACATATCTGTAGTTCCCATCAGTGGAGCCAATGAACAGTGATGTCCAGCTGATTGCCCTTGTGCATTATATACACTGTACACGCAGCCTTTAGCAATCACACATCATGCATATGTGCTCACCTTTGCATCACAGCCGGCGAAGACACACAAAAGTGATTCACATGCTATAGTCTTTAAAAATGCATTTGGTAAATAGGTTATATACTACTATACCCATTTCATGCAGCTCATTGTAGTTTTTTCTATATACTATGTAATCAACATCTCAAGCACAATAGCTCCTCCCCCATTGTTTTACCAAATAAGATGGACTGGATATAATTTACTTGCCTTTATCGTTCCCATAGAAACCACATGGTGCCTGCAACAACTGATTACATTGTTTCAGTGAGTCATTCGCTCTAGGCAGGGGTTCAGACAAGGAAAAGGAGGCACCATAATGGTTTGAATGGTCACTTTGTAAGAGATTGCCAATTTAGTGTTATTTTGCCAATATAAAAGTATTGTTGTAAGTAATACACTCAATGCAGCATTTGGGGGATCAAAAGGATAATCTAAAAATAGCAGGAAACTATCTTACAGCAGTCAGTCGTTAGTTATGGAAGCGTTACAGACAGATGCGCTTTCGTATGATTTTCTTCAGTAAGTGTTTAACCAGAAGGAAATAATTTGTCTTCCAGCTGAACTCACCGCAAGATAATTCAGGTTTTGTTTTGCTGTTTTTCCTCTCTCTTTCTTGATGGAATTTAATGGGGAAAATATTATAAGCCAGACAAAAGCTCTCTCCTCTCTCTAAGGGATTGGACATCCCATGCCAGAAGATGCTTTCGTGATGGGAGCATTGATAGACAAGGTTTAGTGAGGACTCCAGTTTAACTAAGGACTCCTAAATCCCCCAGCGGTTTTCTGATTCATTCTAATGAACAAAAGTAGTGCGTATTCAAAGACGTACAAGACCCAAGTAATTCCAAAAGGACACACTGAGGGGATATGGGTCCGTCAATGGAAACTTGGAGAAATTATTTACAAAATATTTAGAGGAGATAGATGGGTTCCATGGATCGGCCATGGCATTGTGCTAGTGCCAGACTCAGCAGCATATCACATGTGCCATATAATACATGGCCAAACCAGGCTCAATATCTCATGTCTAATTGCTAATTAATCCTTCAGATGCCTTTGAGGCCATTCAGAGAGTCAGCCAGGCTGTCTATGGGGGATCTACCCCACCACCCCTTTTCAGAGAAGCAGGCATTTCCTAGGCAGCTACTGTCAAGCAGCTACTGGCAGAAGACAGATCGCGTCTGTTAGACAGGTTGCTCACAGGTCATAGCCATATGCTAGACGTTGATTGTGTGAAAAGGGAACATAATGGAATAGAAATGTTGAGTCTTGAATGTTTTTTTGTTCAGTGCTTCTCAATAGCCTGGGTTTGAGGCCTCTCAGAGGTCCATTTGAGGTCTTTGCTCGGTGAATAACCAAGCCATAATACAGAGATACAGCGTCACTCTGTTTATTGTAGCTCTTTCCTCATAGCACATTGTATATTGGCTGTGGAATAGCTTAAGGGATTTGGAAAAGGGGACCCATACCAGATCTGATGAGAAATTGCATTCTTATAGAAAAGCTCTGGTGTTTTCTCTCTGGGTTTATGTTGCTATTGTATGGGTAAAATACTTAATGTTGATCATTTTTCATTCTCTCCACACTGGTATGTGGTATGGAGTATGATGCAGTTGGTGATACAATACTTGTAGGATGCTTCATTGGCTAAAAACGTGTATTGTGACCATTGAGTTTGTATTATATCCATCGGGGGGGGGGGGGGGGGGGGGGGTGAAACGTTGACTACGCTGAGCATGATACAATGATTGGACCATCTATAATGCTCCATTTTAGAGCTATAGGATAATCCTTTGACTACATTCTATTCAGCAGAGCCCCTTGTCCACAGAACTAGAATGACATTATGTTTCTATACCCATGTCTGACTAAGCATCATAAAGATGAATAGTTAGACAGCAGGTAGCTACCACCTCACACCACAGTGCCATACAACATTGACACTTTCTATTTAATAACATAACCTTATCTGTTACACTTCATTAGACAGTTTCATTTTAAGTGAAAAGACCTATTAGTGACTGTGAGCTGTAGTAGAGAGAGAGTGACATGGCCCAAGGTAGAGGGGGATGGAAGAGAAAGAGAGAGGAGAAAGAGAGCAGTGGGCAGAGAGGGGAAGGCCTGCCAGTCGGTGTCCATTTTGAGAAATGTAGGCAGATTCATTTATTTGCAGGCATCCGTGTTATGCTAGGAAACACGGTTACTCCAGGAGACTTGTACTGTCTGGGATCATGTGATATGTGGATGTGCTGTTGCAGTTTTACGACAGAATGTGTGGATGAGGCATCTTGCAAGTTCATAGAAACCAAAGACTAAACGGTATTTAGACTGAATTCAGTGTTAGTTATTACCAGGATTATTAATTATTTGCAACTAGCTTTATACCTTAATACTTTATATGCTAAACACTTCTATTTTGGTTCAACTGTGTTGTTTTTAATTATATCCCTTTCCTATTTGTTTATTTCTTAACAAGTGAAAGATGGCAATGTCTTGTCAGAGTGACATGCTGTGCTCTTGAAGAGAGATGTGAACCCAGGGAATGAAGGAGGAAGGGGGGGGTTGAACACCCACAAGACACTCCTCTAATGATGCCCATTTAATTGCATTTTAATGTACCTGAGCACAGCAGCTGCTCCTCCGCTCACCCACAAACTCCATGTTACTGCATCAGTCAGCCGCGGCGCTCGCTTGCCTCACACAACAGATCAATTAGCAGGCCCAGTGACACAGGCGTGGCTGTCATAGCCCTGCTGGAGATGCATATGGTGATCCGGAGCCCTCTCCGTGGTGGATGGTTGGATGTGCCGCAACCGCATAACTCCCCCCTCACCCCAAACCAGAATGTCCACCTTAGCCTATCATTCAGAGGGAGGAAAATGGATGTGCTAGGGGGATCTCGGTGCTTTATTTATGCTCACCTCAAATGGCTAAATTAATCAGTGACAACAGCAATCCCCTCAGCTATAATAAGATGCATAATTTTAGGCTCGTATGTTTGAGCTTCGTGGCAAAGTGACAGCTAGGATGGCTCCAGTGTCAGGTGCGCTCTCTCTCTCTCTCTCTCTCTCTGTGGTGAGAGCAGATTTACAGATTCCATTACACCTTTATTGAACAGTCAGGCTAGGAGAAGTGAACATGCTACATCCAGAGAGAAAAAAAAAATCCACTGGTCTTGAATACCATAACCCTCACTGGCAGAGATGTAAACCTCTCTCTCTCTCTCTCTCTCTCTCTCTCTCTCTCTCTCTCAAGGCACTATGAAGCTTATTTCGACTCCATTTAGAAGGCAGAGTTCTGCCAGGCATTTGCAGGACATGCGCCATGTCTCAGTGTAAGCTGCCATAGATACCCTGGGTGATGTGATTCATCTACTCAATGCCTGGTTAAGAAGATTGGCTGAGCGACACTAGGCTACTTGGTGAAATGGTTATAGCATGACGCTCTCAGGGCACAAAGGTTCACTCATAGCATTTTGAAATCCAAGTAGTTTGGTAACGTTTAAGTATTGGCAATTAGTGTCTGCATGAAGTGCTGTGGCGTTAGTATGGTCCATTTTGATTTAATGCATGATGATTAAATATACAGTTGAAGTCGAAAGTTTACATACACTTAGGTTGGAGTCATTAAAACTTGTTTTTCAACCACTCCACAAATTTCTTGTTAACAAACTATAGTTTTGGCAAGTCGGTTAGGACATCTACTTTGTGCATGACACAAGTAATTCTTCCAACAATTGTTTACAGACAGATTATTTCACTTATAATTCACTGTATCACAATTCCAGTGGGTCAGAAGTTTACACACTCTAAGTTGACTGTGCCTTTAAACAGCTTGGAAAATTCCAGAAAATGATGACATGGCTTTAGAAGCTTCTGATAGGCTAATTGACATAATTTGAGTCAATTGGAGTTGTACCTGTGGATGTACAGTGGGGAAAAAAAGTATTTAGTCAGCCACCAATTGTGCAAGTTCTCCCACTTAAAAAGATGAGAGAGGCCTGTAATTTTCATCACAGGTACACGTCAACTATGACAGACAAATTGAGAAAAAAAATCCTGAAAATCACATTGTAGGATTTTTAATGAATTTATTTGCAAATTATGGTGGAAAATAAGTATTTGGTCACCTACAAACAAGCAAGATTTTTGGCTCTCACAGACCTGTAACTTCTTCTTTAAGAGGCTCCTCTGTCCTCCACTCGTTACCTGTATTAATGGCACCTGTTTGAACTTGTTATCAGTATAAAATACACCTGTCCACAACCTCAAACAGTCACACTCCAAACTCCACTATGGCCAAGACCAAAGAGCTGTCAAAGGACACCAGAAACAAAATTGTAGACCTGCACCAGGCTGGGAAGACTGAATCTGCAATAGGTAAGCAGCTTGGTTTGAAGAAATCAACTGTGGGAGCAATTATTAGGAAATGGAAGACATACAAGACCACTGATAATCTCCCTCGATCTGGGGCTCCACGCAAGATCTCACCCCGTGGGGTCAAAATGATCACAAGAACAGTGAGCAAAAATCCCAGAACCACACGGGGGGACCTAGTGAATGACCTGCAGAGAGCTGGGACCAAAGTAACAAAGCCTACCATCAGTAACACACTACGCCGCCAGGGACTCAAATCCTGCAGTGCCAGACGTGTCCCCCTGCTTAAGCCAGTACATGTCCAGGCCCGTCTGAAGTTTGCTAGAGTGCATTTGGATGATCCAGAAGAGGATTGGGAGAATGTCATATGGTCAGATGAAACCAAAATATAACTTTTTGGTAAAAACTCAACTCGTCGTGTTTGGAGGACAAAGAATGCTGAGTTGCATCCAAAGAACACCATACCTACTGTGAAGCATGGGGGTGGAAACATCATGCTTTGGGGCTGTTTTTCTGCAAAGGGACCTGGACGAGTGATCCGTGTAAAGGAAAGAATGAATGGGGCCATGTATCGTGAGATTTTGAGTGAAAACCTCCTTCCATCAGCAAGGGCATTGAAGATGAAACATGGCTGGGTCTTTCAGCATGACAATGATCCCAAACACACCGCCCGGGCAACGAAGGAGTGGTTTCATAAGAAGCATTTCAAGGTCCTGGAGTGGCCTAGCCAGTCTCCAGATCTCAACCCCATAGAAAATCTTTGGAGGGAGTTGAAAGTCCGTGTTGCCCAGTGACAGCCCCAAAACATCACTGCTCTAGAGGAGATCTGCATGGAGGAATGGGCCAAAATACCACCACTGTATTTCAAGGCCTACCTTCAAACTCAGTGCCTCTTTGCTTGACATCATGGGAAAATCAATAGAAATCATCCAAGACCTCAGAAAAAAAATTGTAGACCTCCACAAGTCTGGTTCATCCTTGGGAGCAATTTCCAAATGCCTGAAGGTACCATGTTCATCTGTACAAACAATAGTACACAAGTATAAACACCATGGGACCACGCAGCCATCATACCGCTCAGGAAGGAGACGCGTTCTGTCTCCTAGAGATGAATGTACTTTGGTGCGAAAAGTGCAAATCAATCCCAGAACAACAGCAAAGTACCCTGTGAAGATGCTGGAGGAAACGGGTACAAAAATATCTATATCCACAGTAAACGAGTCCTATATCGATATAACCTGAAAGGCCGCTCAGCAAGGAAGAAGCCACTGCTCCAAAACCGCCATAAAAAAGCCAGACTACGGTTTGCAACTGCACATGGGGACAAAGATCATACTTTCTGGAGAAATGTCCTTTGGTCTGATGAAACAAAAATAGAACTGTTTGGCCATAATGACCATTGTTATGTTTGGAGGAAAAAGGGGGTTGCTTGCAAGCCGAATAACACCATCCCAACCGTGATGCATGGGGGTGGCAGCATCATGCTGTGGGGGTGCTTTGCTGCAGGAGGGACTGGTGCACTTCACAAAATAGATGGCATCATGAGGAATGAAAATGATGTGGATATATTGAAGCAACATCTCAAGACATCAGTAAGGAAGTTAAAGCTTGGTCGCAAATGGGTCTTCCAAATGGACATATTTCCAAAGGTTCCAAAGTTGTGGCAAAATGGCTTAAGCACAACAAAGTCAAGGTATTGGAGTGGCCATCACAAAGCCCTGACCTCAATCCTGTAGAACATTTGTGGGCAGAACTGAAAAAGCGTGTGCGAGCAAGGAGGCCTACAAACCTGACTCTGTACGTAACGCCCGCTCGATGTCCGCGTCAACCTCCCACACCACCGGTGCCACCAGACACGATGCCGGAAGTATGGGAGTGGGCTCCATCGACCTCTCCTCTGTGTCATACAGTCGGGACAGAGCGTCTGCCTTAGCGTTCTGGGAACCTGGTCTGTAAGAAAGGGTGAACACAAAACGGGTGAAAAACATGGCCCACCTTGCCTGGCAAGGGTTAAGTCTCCTCGCCGCCCGGATGTACTCCAGATTGCGGTGGTCAGTCAAAATGAGGAAAGGGTGTTTAGCCCCCTCAAGCCAATGCCTCCACGCTTTCAGAGCCTTAACCACAGCTAACAGCTCCCGGTCCCCCACATCATAGTTGTGCTCCGCCGGGCTGAGCTTCTTCAAAAAGAAAGCACAGGGGCGGAGCTTTGGTGGCGTACCCGAGCGCTGAGACAGTACAGCTCCTATCCCAGCCTCTACTGTGAATGCCAAAGAGGGATCCGGATGAGCCAGCACTGGAGCCGAGGTAAACAGGTTCTTCGGGTGACCAAAAGCCCTGTCCGCCTCAGCTGAACACTGCAGTCGCACCGGTCCTTCCTTCAGCAAGGAGGTAATGGGAGCCGCTACCTGACCAAAGACCCGGATAAACCGGCCAATTACGCACAGCCGAAATGCGGTCAATCTCCATCTCCACCCCTGACGCGGACAGGTGGTGCCCTAGGAAGGAGACGGATTTTTGAAAGAACAGACATTTCTCCGCCTTGACGTACAGGTCATGTTCAGGGACACATGCTCGGCTCGTGTAGCGGAGTATATGAGAATGTCATCTATATACACCTGAAAATCTCATCAACAAAGGATTGGAAGACTGATGGAGCATTCATCAACCCGTACGGCATGACGAGGTACTCATAGTGCCCAGATGTGGTACTAAATGCCGTCTTCCACTCATCTCCCTCCCGGATACACACCAGGTTGTACGCGCTCCTGAGATCCAATTTAGTGAAGAAGCGCGCCCCGTGCAATGACTCCGTCATACTAGCAATGAGAGGTAGTAGATAACTGTACTTAACAGTGATCGATTGAGACCACGGTAGTCAATGCACGGGCGTAAACCTCCATCCTTCTTCACAAAAAAGAAACTTGAGGAGACAGGTGAAGTGGAAGGCCGAATGTATCCCTGTCCTAGAGGTTCGGAGACATATGTTTCCATAGCAGCCGTCTCTTCCTGTGACAGAGGATACACGTGACTCCGGGGAAGTGCAGCGCCTACCTGGAGATTTATTGCACAATCCCCCTGTCGATGGGGTGGTAATTGAGTCGCCTTCTTTTTACAGAAGGCGAGAGCCAAATTGGCATATTCGGGGGGAATGTGCATAGTGGAGACCTGGTTTGGACTTTCCACCGTAGTTGCACCTATGGAAACACCTACACACCTCCCCGAGCACTGAGGTGACCATCCCTTGAGAGCCCTCTGTTGCCATGAAATCGTTGGGTCATGAGAGGTTAACCAAGGAAGCCCCAACACCACTGGAAACGCAGGAGAATCAATCAGAAAGAGACTAATTCTCTCCTCATGACCCTCCAGCGTTTTCATCCAGAGTGGAGCTGTGACCTCCCTAATCAGGCCTGACCCTAAAGGGCGACTATCTAAGGCATGTACAGGGAAGGGCACATCAACAGGAACAATAGGAATCCCTAAACTACGGGAAACTTACGATCAATAAAGTTCCCAGCTGCGCCTGAATCTACGAGCGCCTTATGCTGGGAATGCGGGGAAAACTCTGGAAATTCGATGTCAATACACGTGCGCAACAGGGAGCTCTGGGTGAGTCGGGTGCCTACTCACCTGGGACGGTCCACCAGTGCTCTGCCTGCTGCCTCGACTCCCTGAGGACCCTCCCCAGCACCGACCAGCAGTGTGTCCTCTGCGACCACAGTTGGTGCAGGAGACTGCCCCCCTCCGAGCTCCATAGGAGTAGGGTCGGAGGTGCTGGGGGATGGAATGGACGGACCCTGATCCGGACGTCCGCGGGTCGCCAACAGGTTATCCAGCCTTATCGACATATCCACCAGCTGGTCCAGGTTAAGGGTAGTGTCCCTGCAGGCCAGCTCCCGACGAACTTCCTCCTGTAGGCTGCATCGGTAGTGGTCAATCAGGGCCCTCTCATTCCATCCTGCGCTGGCAGCCAGGGTCCTGAAGTCCAGCGCGTAGTCCTGTGCGCTCCTCTTCCCCTGTCTGAGGTGGAACAGACGTTCCCCCGCCGCTCTCCCCTCCGGTGGATGATCGAATACCGCCCGGAAGCGGCGGGTGAAATCTTCATAGCGCACCGGCGTTGGCCCACTCGAGCGCTCTCCCCGACAGACAGGAGATGAGGGCGGACACGCTCTCGTATCCAGAGGGAGCCGGGTGGATGGTAGCCAGGTAGAGCTCTACCTGGAGCAGAAAACCCTGGCACCCGGCAGCTGTACCATCATATGCCCTCGGGAGCGAGAGCCAGGTGACGAAGGGGTGGACAGCAGTGTGGGTTGCTGTGTAGTTGGAGGAGGTGTAGGAAAAACCCCTCTCTCCCATCGCTCCATGGTGTTCAACACGCGCTCCATTGCTGTGCCGAGAGTCTGTATCATGGTCGCCTGCTGTTGGACGCGTTCCTCCACTGATCCGGAAGGAATGAATGTACCTGCTGACTCCATTTGAGGTGCGTGTTTCTGTCAGCCGTCAGTGTGTAGCGGTAGGACGGAGTCAGGCGCAGGACACAGAGCTAGTAGACAACGTACTTTACTCGTAAATAACAAATGAACATAAACTCCACGCAGGGAGGACAATCCCGCTCACCAGTCGATAACACCAAACATACGCACACAACACAGTGGGAGCCAGAGGGTTAAATAGGGAACAAATCATAGACATAATGGGAACCAGGTGTGTACAATGAAGACAAAACAAGTAGAACACAGAAACATAGTTCGGTAGCAGCTAGTACTCCGGTGACGACGAACGCCGAAGCCTGCCCGAGCAAGGAGGAGGAGCAGCCTCGGCTGAATCAGTGACAGTTACACCAGCTCTGTCAGGAAGAATGGGCCAAAATTCACCCAACTTATTGTGGGAAGCTTGTGGAAGGCTACCCAAAACGTTTGACCCAAGTTAAACAATTTAAAGGCAATGCTACCAAATACTAATTGAGTGTATGTAAACTTCTGACCCACTGGGAATGTGATGAAAGAAATAAAAGCTAAAATAAATAATTCTCTCTATTATTATTCTGATATTTCACAAAATAATTATTTCTTAAAATAAAGTGGTGATCCTAACTGACCTAAAACAGGGAATTTTTACTAGGATTAAATGTCAGGAATTGTGAAAAACTGAGTTTAAATGTATTTGGCTAAGGTGTATGTGAACTTCCGACTTCAACTGTACCTCACGAGATATTGAAACAAGATATGCAAAGACAATGAAAAATGTATTGAACAATTCTTGACTAGTTTTGCTGAAAAATTGAAATAAAGTGTCAAACACGATTCCTGAAATGTCAGTGCACCAGAGGCAATCTGATCATTCATGTACTTTTTATAGTGCAAAATACTCACATCTACTTTGTGTCAGTCAGCTGATACAACTCAATAGGAAGTGCTGAGGCGGAATAAAGAAACATTATTCAAATCAGTGATCTGATAGAAAGCCAAGGTTAATGTGGGTATTCTGAAAGAAAGGAAATTCAAAGTAAAGACCTGCCAGTTCTGACCTTGCCCTCTCTCTGCCTTGTAGATGTGGCTAGAATAGCTACTCTTTAAAGATGAAGGCTTTACTTTAGTGGTGTGATAAAGGACTTTGCTTCTCTGTTATACAAACATCTTACACAAAAATAACAGCCTTGCATGCAGGTGTTTGTATATTTATTTATGAACATTTCAGGCCCTTGGGTCATGGCCACCTAAAATTTATTGGGAAAGATAACATCTCACCATGATAACATTCTTTTCACAGAGGCTATTGAGGGTAATATACCTATAGGCCTGCAACCCAGATGATCCTACAATATGACATGCCATTTTCCACCTTTTGCAAATACATAATGGGGGACTGAACCACATAAGAACATACATACAATTTACTACAGCACAGAATATACTGTAAAGGCTGGTTTCTGCCATATAAAATGTGAATGTGCTTTTACACACAGTAGGCCTATGTATACTGAACAAAAATAAAAACGCAACATGCAACAATTTCAACCATTTTTACTGATTTTACCGTTCATATAAGGAAATCAGTCAATTGAAATAAATTCATTAGGCCCTAGTCTATGGATTTCACATGACTGGGCAGGGGCACAGCCATGGGTGGGCCTGGGAGGGCATAGGCCCACCCACTTGGGAGCCAGGCCCACCCACTGGGGAGCCAGGCCCGGTCAATCAGAATTCGTTTTTCCCCACAAAAGGACTTTATTACAGACAGAAATACTCCTCAGTTTCATCAGCTGTCCGGGTGGCTGGCCTCAGACAATCCCGCAGGTGAAGAAGCCGGATGTGGAGGTCCTGGGCTGGCATGGTTACACGTGGTCTGCGGTTGTGAGGCCATTTGGACATACTGCCAAATTCTCTAAAATGATGTTGGAGGTGGCTTATGGTAGAGAAATTAACATTCAATTCTCTGGCAACAGCTCTGGTGGACATTCCTGCCAATTTCCGCTCCCTCAAAACTTGAGACATTGTGTTGCGTGACAAAACTGCACGTTTTAGAGTGGCCTTTTATTGTCCCCAACACAAGGTGCACCTGTGTAATGATCATGCTGTTTAATCAGCTTCTTGATATGCCAAACCTGTCAGGGGATGGATTATCTTAGCAACGGAGAAATGCTCACTAACAGGGATGTCAACAAATTTGTGCACAACATTTGAGAGAAATATGTTTTTTGTGCGTATGGAACATTTCTGGGTTATTTTATTTCAGCTCATGAAACATGGGACCAACACTTTACATGTTGCGTTTATATTTTTGTCAGTATATATGGATTCAGTGTATCTTCAGTATCTTCCATTCCTTGAGTGCCAAAGTGCACACGGTGTTTGTGAGATTGTAGAAAATTACACTTGCATATACAGTATACTGTAGGTGGTAGCAGTAGCACTGACAGCATGTTGATTGAATCTAAGCCTAAAGGTGTTTTTTTGTCTCAACACCGCTGCCACTGTAGCCACCCACATAGAAGGAGGTTGACATCTTTAA
The DNA here is from genome assembly GCF_964263955.1 of Coregonus lavaretus. Classification (NCBI taxonomy): domain Eukaryota; kingdom Metazoa; phylum Chordata; class Actinopteri; order Salmoniformes; family Salmonidae; genus Coregonus; species Coregonus lavaretus. The sequence goes on from NC_140019.1 coordinate 6,751,099, forward strand.
TTAAGAAGTCCCTGGGAAGGAATACTCTCAACTGTTGCAAGCTCTGCACAAATTAGGGCACATTGATTGCCAACAGAGTCAGCAAGGCAGCTAGGGTTTAGAAAGGGATATGGGGAAGAAGAGAGCGAGAGAGCGAGAGAGAAATAAAGAGGGTAAGCTAATTGAATTTGTTAAACTGAAGGAGTTGTACTTTTTTTCTCCCCTCAAACACAATTGTCTTTAGCTACCGTGCCAAGTGGCCCTCTCCACTGCATGCACAATTGAGTTGTTGCATTGCAATGTATTCATTATATTCTCTGCAACCATTGTGTGTGGGATAATTATTCAGGACAGAACCAATGAAATTTGTAGCTTGACATGCTCCCATTATTATTATTTTATTTTTTCATACCATTAAACGTTTTGCAGAGAAAATGTGATATGTTGGTAATGCAACTTTGTTGTTTACCATGACTTATTGTACCTTATGTAAGCTCATTTCACACAGTGCTCAAGTGTCAATTTGTCCTTTGTGTGGGTATACATACAAAGGAGTACATCATAATGACTCTAATGGTACATGTAATAATTGCATAGATAATGTCCTATGATTCAGCATGCAGTGTTCAAACAATAACAGCAAACATAACTCATTAATACACCTTTTCAAGTGACTAGAGGATTTTAAAAATGTATTCCAGCTTTATTATTACTCAAGGACTTTGTCAGCTTGAACCATCTTAGAGACAGTTCAAACACTTCCAGAGGGCTGGCTGGCTGGTTGGCTAGCTGGCTGGCTGTCTGGCAGGCTGGTTGGCTAGCTGGCTGGCTGTCTGGCAGGCTGGTTGGCTAGCTGGCTGGCTGTCTGGCAGGATGTGTTGCTTGTTTTTCTGCTTGGCTGTCTCTTAAGTCACGTAATGTCCAGTTACACTCCTATCAGTCCAGAGGGCTGGGATTCTGTGTTTAATTGCCAACTGACCTTTTTAGACAGTGTCACCTAAACATTGTTTTTAGCCAAGAGACAATCCTGACAGGTGAATGTCAACTGCAGATCAATAGTGTTGTTCAAGGGGATTTCATGCTGTGGCAAATTATTATGTGGCACTTGTCCACCAACTGCTCATTATTAGAAAGAAAAAACTTCAGAATGAGGATTTTATATGATCTTCTTAAGTTGTATTTCGAATAATTGCCACAAAGGCTGTCATACAGTTGTGATCATTATTGACACATTTTTCAGATTGACTTTGATCGATCTCAGCTGAATTTATATGATACCTATTACTGCAATAGAGACTAGCACTTTAGAGGTGTGATCCTATTTTATTCTTATGCTGTGATAGTTACAGTACCTGAGTGGTTTAAGAATCAATTGTTCCCAAGTGAAGTAGAAATTGTATCCCTTACCCTGGTAGCCATTGTGCAGATGTCCAGATCCAAGGTCATCTAACTGGGGGTTAATTGGGTATGACCTGTGCTGAAGTCCAGACCGGGGTGTAACATTTTAGAGCAGAAACAATAAGCCAGAAGTCATGCCCCATGAAAATGGACATCATCGTAAGAGCCTTATTCTGATATCATCATATGGGCTGGGGAGTGGGGACTCTGGGAATGGAGCGACTGACGCATTTCCTAAAGTCAACCACAAAATAGTGGTCATGCTTGGTTGGTTTCTCCAATATTCAATGGGATTTTACTGAGAACAAAATCAGTTATGGCTTGTTATTTGTTATTACACTGAACAAAAATATAAACGCAACATGCAACAATTTTACAAGATTTTACTGAGTTACAGTTCAATAAAGGAAATCAGTCGATTTTAATTAATTAATTAGGCCCTAATCTATGGATTTCAGATGACTGGGAATACAGATATGCATCTGTTGGTCACAGATACCTTAAAAATAGGTAGTGGCGTGAATCAGAAAACCATTCATTATCTGGTGTGACCGCCATTTGCCTCATACAGCGCGACACATCTCCTTCGCATGGAGTTGATCAGGCTGTTGATTGTGGCCTGTGGAATGTTGTCCCACTCCTCTTCAATGACTGTACAAAGTTGCTGAATATTGGCGGGAACTGGAACACGCTGTCATACACGTCAATCCAGAGCATCCCAAACATGCTCAAAGGGTGACATGTCTGGTGAGTATGCAGGCCATGGAAGAACTGGGACATTTTCAGCTTCCAGGAATTGTGTACAGATCATGGGGCCATGCATTATCATGCTGAAACATGAGGTGATGGCGGCAGATGAATGGCATGAAAATGGGCCTCAGGATCTCGTCCCGGTATCTCTGTGCATTGAAATGACCATTGATAAAATGCAATTGTGTTCGTTGTCCGTAGCTTATGCCTGCCCATACCATAACTCCACCACCACCATGAGGCACTCTGTTCACAACATTGACATCAGCAAAACTCTCGCCTACATGACGCCATACACGCTGCCATCTGCGAGGTACAGTTAAACCGGAATTCATCCGTGAAGAGGACACTTCTCCAGCGTGCCAGTGGCCTTCAAAGGCGAGCATTTGCCTACTGAAGTCGGTTACGACGCCAAACTGCAGTCAGTTCAAGATCCTGGTGAGGACGACGAGCACGCAGATGAGCTTCACTGAGACGGTTTCTGACAGTGTGTGCAGAAATTATTTGGTTGTGCAAACCCACAGTTTCATCAGCTGTCCAGGTAGCTGGTCTCTGACGATCCGTAGGTGAAGAACCAGATGTTGAGGTCCTGGGCTGGCGTGGTTACACGTGGTCTGCGGTTGTGAGGCCGGTTGGACATGCTGCCAAATTGTCTAAACAACATTGGAGGCGGCTTATGCTAGAGAAATTAACATTAAATTCTCTGGCAACAGCTCTGGTGGGCATTCCTGCAGTCAGCTTGCCAATTGCACGCTCAAAACTGCACATTTTATAGTGGATTTTATTATCCCCAGCACAAGGTGCACCTGTGTAATGATCATGCTGTTTAATCAGTTTCTTGATATGCCACACCTGTCAGGTGGATGGATTATCTTGGCAAAGGACAAATGCTCACTAACAGGGATGTAAACAAATTTGTGCACAGAATTTGAGAGAAATAAGCTTTTTGTGCGTATGGAAAATTTCTGGGATCTTTTATTTCAGCTCATACAACATGGGACCAACACTATATATGTTGCGTTTATATTTTTGTTTAGTGTACTTGAAAAACGTTATATCTGAAAGCCTACAACAAAAAGCTAATTGGATTTGGCTTCACTGCTATCACATCGCATCGAGAGCAATACGTCATTGACAGAAACAACTTGAATTGTTGCATCTCACTGTGTTGTTGTCCTCTGGTGGCTAGCTAAAATTGTCCCTTTCCTAAATTAGCCTTGGATGGAGATAGGGATTTGGACTTGTGGTTTTACTTAATTCTCCATACTGGCCAATGATTATAACAACGATTCTGATCCAACCATAAATTCATACATTGTGCCCCTGGCCTGAGAGGATGGAAGTTGAATATGGAGCTAGATGTAGAAGGCTAATGTTAACTAGCTAACGCTGCCCATGAAAGGAAGTTAGGCTAGCGAGCAAGCATTTTAGCCAGATAGCCTAGGACAACAAAAAATTAAAGCCTGTACTGTATGAGAGAGTCATAGATCATCAACATGAAATAGAGGAGGATGGCATTGGTGTTTCTCTACAAGGAGGGTGAGTCAACATACTTTTTCTACTTGCACGAACGCAAGCACACACACACACACAGAAATCAGAACCATGGACAGCCACATCATATTTAGCTTACGTTGATTGGACTAAATTGTTTTTGGTATCTTTTAGTTGTCACTGTATTAGACTAAGCATAGGTGATTTGATGATGTTGAAATGTTAAACTTGAAATGGTGCTGGAATTATGGAGGCTGCTCCTGTTTTCTTTGCGACATGCAGTAACTCGCCGTGGTTCTAAATCAGTAGTTAGTAGTCCAAAAATGTCGGAAACATTAACTTGCTTGACCATGCTGTAGGTCATGTAACTGTTTGTTACATGCAATATGCTTTGTGGACTTCACTGGACAGATGTTGATCTCCGGTTTTGTGATGAAACAAAGGTGTGGTTGAATTTATTCTGCCACTGTGTCTTCTTATTATCTCGGCCTTAGGCCTATATATCACGGTCCCAAGGTATATGAACTAACAGGTTATAGAGCAAACAACGCAATTATCACAACACAGGTTGTAATATGTTTTTTGGGGGGCTTGGCTTCTCCAGTGATTTTACCCACGCACCACTACTGCAAACATGTCCTATCAGGGTATAGTTAAAATGGGAATTGAGTTGATCATTTTTGCAGTTCTCAACTTAGTTTTTCCTCAGAGTGTGGATCAGTGGTCACGTGTGTACCGTTCATCCAAAACACTCTGCAATCAAACACTGATTTCATGCCCCTCTCCACCAACAACCAAACGGCCCCTTCCTGACCTCACGGTCACCGCACACAAACCACATTTACTCCCAATATGCATACAGGAAATTGCAGAATGCAAGCACCTATGTTTGCTGTACATTGGTGTGCATGTTCACTTACTCTTCCTTCTCTCTCACTGCTGTGAGCAGATCCATGTGATGAACTGCAGTGGAGGAACACTGATGGAATGAACGAGGACTGACAGCCAAGTTCTAGGATAATAAATTGCCCTCCATAGTAGCACCGAGGAAGGGACTGTATTAAATAATCATGCACTTATATTGAAAGAATATTGAGATAAAATCCTCCGCTATAGTATATCTCTCTCAGGAGAGGACCGCCAGATGGAGATGGAAGGTCTCTGAGAGGCTAAGCCCTGTGTCTGATCTTCCAGATATTTATGGTACTGTCTGGTACTGTACTGTACTATGGTCAAAATATTAAGAGGAGAGAGCTCTTCTATGATACACTCTCCAGCTTAAAGAAATACATATTTTTGTCTGGAGATAAGCGTACATGCTGGCATGCCAGGCTGCCACGGGCTGGATGTTTTTGAGGCTTTATCTGAGGCTTGCTTGGGCAACAGCACCATGTATGTGTGAGCCTCAATGTTGAGCAGAAGGGGGAAATAATTTGATGTATACTCCAGGACCTATACTCTTAGAGGATAAGTGCTCCTTGAAAACTCAATTAGACCAGGGGCACTCTGCGAAACCCACATGTCACACAGGCCTGTTTCGCAGGAAGCTAAGCCCTGCTATATTAGCTGACCTGAAGGTATTTTTCCTCAGTAGAGGAAAGACATATTTAGAGGTCAAGACAAAAAAAGGGCTATTGGGTTGTGCCTAATTAAAATGTTCTGCTAATATGGAGGTACACTGGGGGAATTAGTGACAGAATAGAGCTTTGGCTCATTAAAATCCATCCAGTTTTTGTTAATTGTCTCTAAGCGCCTGTCCGGTAGAGCTCTCACCTTCCCGAGACATGAAAAGTAATTGAACTCCCTTGAAGTAAGCTGACAGTTAGGCTTGTGACAGTTAGGCTTGTCAGGCATCTGGGCTTTTTAAAGGCCACGTTTTATAGGGCACAGTCACTCTGGCTATGTTAGTTGTTTTCTCTCCGATGAAGACTGTGTGCCCCCAATATCCTTCCCTGAATAAAATAAATAAATAAATAAATCATAACAGTCAGTCCCTTTTATTTATCAGAAAATTCCTCTGGAGTGCCATTTGACTAAGAGCAGAAAATGGTTTTGAAATGTGCAATTAAAATGATGTAGAGCTGTTTTCCCTTGCCCCTTTAAATGTTATTTCATGCTGTCTTCAAGATTCATTCTGTACATGCTGTATATTGAATCAAAATGTAAATTATCAACAGTGACCTGGCCAGAAGCTGCTTTTGAAAGAGAGATAAAGCAGAAAGGTCATCCAGTCACAATCGTTACTCGTCCTGCACTTCCTTTCCTTTCCTTTCTCTCTCTCTCTCTCTCTCTGCAGTACAGGCCTTTCTGGGTATCGTTACCACAGCCAACGCTGAGGAACGTAATGAATGTACAGACACACTAGGGCGTTAAGCTCAACAAATGGCCAGGCAAGAGAGCCAACAACCTCCATATTGGCCTGCTCTGTTTTCATAGTAGGGTCTAAAGGGCTGTTAGGTCCAACGTTGTACAGTAGTAACATGAAACCCTAAGGCCATGGTCCCAATTTGTAAGTCGCTCTGGATAAGAGCGTCTGCTAAATGACTTGAATGTAAATGTAAATGTATATTAAAAACAAAAAACAATGTTTGTTTTTTTACCCCCTTTTTCTCCTCAAATTTCGATCTTGTCTCATCGCTGCAACTCCCCAACGGGCTCGGGAGGCGAATGTCGAGTCATGCGTCCCACGAAACATGACCCGCCAAACCGCGCTTCTTAACACCCTCCCGCTTAACCCTGAAGCCAGCCGCACCAATGTGTCGGAGAAAACACTGTTCAACTGACGACCGAGGTCAGCCTGCAGGCGCACGGTCCGCCACAAGGAGTCGCTAGAGCGCGATGAGCCAAGTAAAGACCCCCCCAGCCAAACCCTCCCCTAACCCGGACGACGCTGGGCCAGTTGCGCGCCGCCCTATGGAACTCTCGATCATGGCTAGTTGTGATACATTCTGGGATTGCCGTAGGCCCTTTCCTATTTCATCATGACAATGCCCCCGTGCACAAAGCGAGGTCCATACAGAAATGGTATGTCGAGATCAGTGTGAAAGAACTTGACTGGCCTGCACATTGCCCTGACCTCAACCCCATCGAACACCTTTGGGATGAATTGGAACGCCGACTTCGAGCCAGGCCTAATCGCCCAACATCAGTGCCCAACCTCACTAATGCTCTTGTGGCTGAATTTAAACAAGTCACCGCAGCAATGTTCCAACATCTAGTGGAAAGCATTCCCAGAAGAGTGGAGGCTGTTATAGCAGCAAAGGGGGGACCAACTCCATATCAATGCCCATGATTTTGGAATGAGATGTTCGACGAGCAGGTGTCCTCATACTTTTGGTCATGTAGTGTGTTAAAGTATGTGTAGAATTTACCATGGATAGTCAAAAGTAACTGTCTGCAGTTTTCAGAAGGGGAATAGCTCAATTGATTGTGATAGTCTTACATTGTAAAATATGACTACATTTTCATTTAAAGCAAAGTAAATTAAAACAATTTTAAGTCATTTACTTTTGAAGGTCGTATAACTCAGCCATTGAGTCTAAACAAAGATATCCACATGTACAGTAGAGCCGTGTCTTTCTTGTGCCTTTTACAGCTTGTTTCTAGCCTAAAGTGTTGCAGAGTTATGCATCCTATACATTGATATAATCCAGGTTTGGGGTATTAGCCCCCTTCCTCCCACCGCTAGAGTGGCTGTGCACGGAAATGTCCAACACATGGCAGAGTTGTTAGTTGGCACTGTTGATCAGCAAACATTTGGATAAAAATGTCAAGAACACAGGATAAGGAGCGTACTGGAATGTATTATGGATGTTAGAAACATCGTTTTTCTGACACTAGCTAGCATGCGTTTGCACACTGCAGTCAGTGCACAACAGAGGCACTGTTTACATAGCTATGACGTTAGCTAGCTATTTGTTTTTTCAGCAGTTTGAGTTGTGTCCTGTCTAACAGTGAAATGTGGCTAGATCTTACCGTAGCTTGGACTATGGAGTAGCTAGCTAGCTAGCTAATGTTGCAAAAGCCCATTGCATGCATTGTAAGTTAACATCGTGACAATTTGGCCAAAGTTTGGTGTTTAACTGATATACACTACATTTACATTTTTGTCATTTAGCAGACGCTCTTATCCAGAGCGACTTACAGTTAGTGAGTGCATACATTTTCATACTGCCCCCCCATGGGAAACGAACACACAACCCTGGCGTTGCAAGCGCCATGTTCTGCCAACTGAGCTACACGGGGCCCTACCAGTCAAACGTTTGGACACACCTACACATTCAAGGATTTTTCTTTATTTTTACAATTATTTACATTGTAGAATAATAGTGAGACAAAACTATAAATAACACATATGGAATCATGTAGTAACCAAAAAAGTGTTAAACAAATCATAATAGATTTTCTATTTCAGATTCTACACTTGACACTCTGGTGGAGGAGCAGGGTTGATCCGAATGTTCTGACCTCACAACCGCAGTCAAGCTAACTGGCTAACATTGGCTAGCTACTCCCAGGCACAAATGAGAAAACACCTCACTCTGACCATTTTACTCGCCCTAGCAGAGCTGTTAGGCTGTTTTCATGTTATACAGAGCGATGGTGACTGTAACTTTGCTGCTGGCAACAATTTAAATAAGCTTTTTTTTGTCACTGCTTTTTTGCCAACGTTTACGGACACCGGCCATATTCAACGGGTGTTGAGCGTTCGTAAATTCATTAGTTATTCTGCGCTCTGGCACACTCAGATGAGAGTGCTCTGAAATCGGAATAGATAGACAGAATTAACAATGTCCACTGAGAACGCACAATGACTATACTACTTAGCTAAGAATGACGTGAATAATCAAGTCAATAAACGTTGGATAGTTAGTTAGATAGCATATAGTTAATATACTGCCTGGCAAGTTCTATGTATTAGAAGCCATCTAACGTTAGGTAGCTAGCTAACATACCGGAACATACTGCTGTAATGATATGCTATGCGGTTTGTAAGGATAGCGTAGCTAATAAATTGTCAGCCAACATAAGGTAACTTATTTGAAAAGTCATTACTTTATTACATTGCTCAGCATTTTCTTAACATTTGTCATAATTAGTTAAAGCAATGAATTTGTATCCGCTCTCATTGGACTTCGGCTGTATATTTTCCGCCATTTTCTTCAAATCTGAAAACGTTGTGAAGCCACGCCCATGTTCTGAAGAATTGCATTATGGGCCCTAAAAGCACAGAAATAGTGTCCACTGCTTGTATACTTCGTATTTTGGCGAATTTAGTACGACATCCGGGAACTTTTGGCATACTAACTATATCCATACTATGACCAACTTTTGGCATACTAACTATATCCATACTATGACCAATTTACGTCACAAATAGTACGGTTAGTGCGGACACTGTCTACCGGTGTACGACTAGCTAGCTACCATTCTGGCTCCCTCCCCTTCTTCTGTGGGGTTTATCGGCGGCTGGCATCCAATGTTATTGTGCATTAATGCCACCTATTGTACTGGAGCGCCCCCGCCTCGCGCCTGTCCTAACTTAAAAATGGCCGCAATTGCACACTTCATCGATGCGCTAGCGGAGTGGAACTACCCTTCCATGGAGTTGCATTATTTTCCAGAGAACTCATAGAGCCCCGAGTTGATTATCCCTTTTATACCATGGCTATAATTTAACAATTTTGCTGCTAGAAATGTGTTTATTTGCAGGTAAAAATGTGTTCCACATCCAATGAAGTTGCTAGTAAGTGTACTACCAAAGATTTGTATAACTAAACCAAGATAGACCACAGCCTGTCATTTCCAATGGGAACAAATTAGTTATAGTGGGCAGAACAAGCAAGGAGGTGGGCAGAGCCAAGCATGAGCTAGCTTGATCCTATTGGCGCGTTCTAGCAGACATCTGCATATTTCCGTTAGGGAATGCCTCCTCTGTGAAGTGCGCATGTGCAATAACTCAATTCGCCTTTTCACTCCTTTGCAAAGGGTAAAGTCTACAAAACTTAGTCCACTCTGTTTATAACATATTTTAGTTTTGGGAATAGAAAACTGTATTGAGATCCGTTTAATTTTGTTCAAAAAAGAGACACCAACCTCGTAACCGAAGTGTTTACTAGATAGTTGACTAGTTGGCTAGCGCTCCGAAAAAAAGACTTGCCTGTCAACTTTTCATTGCGTAGCCCCGTGCTTCATCCTGTGGACTCTTAAAAAAATTGTTATTCACCAACATATTCAGTGCTGTAACCAAATAATGTCTCATAATTTGTTTTACAGATTAATCTTATGTTTTGAGAAAGTAGATAACAGTTTAATACTAAAATATAAGTGAGTATGAATAATTTACTTCAAATAAAACTTTAATTTCAGTAATGTGCATTGACATAAACAATGAAAACACTGTTGGAGTTTGTGTTGCAGAGATGCACTTGGAATATTTTTTGGTACAAATAAATAATTTCATATGAAAACAAACAAAACAAACAATTCAATCTCGACCTCCATCCCTATATTGTCACAAAAATCACAATAAAAATCCAGGACCACCGCCACATTCTGGATCTCACTGCACACACCTGTAGTGGAACCAGTGTTGGCAGAAGTCACAGCACACCCATGGCACCTCGGACCTACACTCCTGAGGGGAGCTTGCAGGTGGATCACGCTCCCCGCAGCGAGCACAGCAGGTGGTGTCTTCTTTAATTAGAAACATTATAATAATAATCAAATTGATTAACATGGTTTTGCAAAATGCAGAAGTTCTTTAACAACAATAGTAATTGATACAACAGAGAGAGAAAAAAACTATTAGGTAGTACCTGAGAGTGGTGCCATGGGTGGCGTGACAGGTGGCCGGTGGAGCTTTTCTCTTTATTTTCTATGCTGCAGGTTGAGAAAAAGTAGTGTTAGACAGAGCATGTTTCATGAAAACCCTTTTCAACTTTTTTACATCAATACCTCTGGAGGAAGCTGCAAACGTTTTGGAGGAGGTGGACATGACTTGAGGTCTGGTGCTATGGACTGTAGATATGTAAAGAGAGAAAAAAATAGTTTAAACATTGCAGTTTTATAAAATAGATCAAAAACAGTCATTTTTAATTCATTCGTAATTTAATGTGTTTACTTGTGGAGGTGGCTGTATTCAAATTGCAGGAGGCAGGGACACCAGACGAGGCTGCTATGGTGGTGTGACCAGGGAAGACGGAGGAGGCAGTTGGTCCAGAGTAGGCCGTGTTTGTGGTGACAGACGGGGTGGTGGTGGGGTTGAGGGGCCGACGATGGTGTGGCCGGGAGAGTAGGCATGTGGCCTTCTTCTGCAGCTGGGGGCTCCGGCGGCTCCTACAGGTGTTGCACACTGGCAGGCACTGGCAGTGGTGATGCAGCTGTCAGGAGTGGTTCCAGCAGGGGGTCCAGCAGAGGCGATGGCGTCAATGGTCTCATCCATGGCAGCCCTCTCCTGTGACCTCTGTGTTCTGACAGCTGCCCGACGCTCTTTCTCCTCTGCCTCGGCCCTCTCCTTCTCACCCCTCTCCTGCCACTGGCGTGTGAATTCCTCCCCGGTGAGGCATGTGGCGACCACAGGGAGTCTTTTGTATCGGTCTAGCTGATACTTCAGGACAGTAAGTATGTGCCCCAGGTCCTTCGCTATCAGCCCGCCCCTCTATTAGGGGGTGCTCTTCTAGAGCTAGGGCTGGGACTGGAGCAGGGGCTGAGGGTCCTCCTGTGGTCGTTGGGGAGGAGGTGCTGATGGAATGCACAGTGCTGCTGGTTCCAGGAGAGGCAGTGGTGGGACCCGGTAGGGACCGAGACGACATTAAACGAGACCCTTCAATGGCCAAAAGGGAAGAGGCCACACTTCTTAAACCCTTCCAACACATAGCACATGTCCTTGCAGCGCTGGTACGGGTAGCGGAATACTCTGGCAAATTCTGATTTGTTTACCATGTAGGAGTGGTCAAAATGGCTAAGGTCTCCAACTACCTTGGAGAACTCAGCCTTTAAAGGGACAAAATATGCCACGTCCAGCAGCTGCAGGACATGGGTGCAGTGTGGTGGAAGACAAAATAAGTATAACCCCTTCCCTTAGTGCCGCCGTGAGCACCTCCAGGTCCATGTGGCTCTTGTGCCCATTGAAGAGGAGAAGGAGAGGGCGCTCCTTTACTGCATGCTTAATGAAGTGCTGAAACCACTTCCTGAACAGGTCCCCGTCAATGTAGCCACTGTTTGACCGTCCATACAAGGCTTGGGGTGGGGGCCTCCCAATGTGTAGTGGCCACCGGGGAAACACTTGGGGTAGATGATAAACGGGGGGATCTCCTCCCCAGCTGCGTTGAAGCAGGCCAGCACTGTGATGTGCTCCTTGGTCCCCGGAGCCTGCTGGTACACGTGTTTTGCGCCCCGGGGAGCCAGCACTTTGTGCCTGCTCTGGTCGCTACGAAACCCAGACTCTTCGCGGTTATAGATTTGTCTGGGTTGCTCCCTCAACCCACTCTCCTCCAAGTGCTTCTCATAAGAAGTGAAGAAGGTGTCCATCGTCGGGCATGTGGCACACTCAGCTCTCCCCCTGTCCAGGGTGTCCGGCCTCCTTATGCTCAGGTTCTTGTGCCTGCTCCTGAACATTTCCCACCACCTCTTCCCCAGTGGTGGGATTGTTTCCCCTGGGTGCCGAAACCTACAATAGAATAGAATATATAATTGCCCATCCAGGATGAAAATGTTTGTTTTGGCATCACCATACACATCCACATTTACATCACACACATTGAGAACAGTCAGTCCAGCATTCTACATATATAAACACATACAGTGAGGGAAAAAAGTTTTTGATCCCCTGCTGATTTTGTACGTTTGCCCACTGACAAAGAAATGATCAGTCTATAATTTTAATGGTAGGTTTATTTGAACAGTGAGAGACAGAATAACAACAAAAAAATCCAGAAAAGCACATGTCAAAAATGTTATAAATTGATTTGCATTTTAATGAGGGAAATAAGTATTTGATCCCCTCTCAATCAGAAAGATTTCTGGCTCCCAGGTGTCTTTTATACAGGTAACGAGCTGAGATTAGGAGCACACACTTAAAGGGAGTGCTCCTAATCTCAGCTTGTTACCTGTATAAAAGACACCTGTCCACAGTAGCAATCAATCAGATTCCAAACTCTCCACCATGGCCAAGACCAAAGAGCTCTCCAAGGTTGTCAGGGACAAGATTGTAGACCTACACAAAGCTGGATTGGGCTACAAGACCATCGCCAAGCAGCTTGTTGAGAAGGTGACAACAGTTGGTGCGATTATTCACAAATGGAAGAAACACAAAATAACTGTCAATCTCCCTCGGCCTAGGGCTCCATGCAAGATCTCACCTCGTGGAGTTGCAATGATCATGAGAACGGTGAGGAATCATCCCAGAACTACACGGGAGGATCTTGTCAATCATCTCAAGGCAGCTGGGACCATAGTCACCAAGAAAACAATTGGTAACACACTACGCCGTGAAGGACTGTAATCCTGCAGCGCCCACAAGGTCCCCCTGCTCAAGAAAGCACATATGCAGGCCCGTCTGAGGTTTGCCAATGAACATCTGAATGATTCAGAGGAGAACTGGGTGAAAGTGTTGTGGTCAGATGAGACCAAAATGGAGCTCTTTGACATCAACTCAACTCGCCGTGTTTGGAGGAGGAAGAATGCTGCCTATGACCCCAAGAACACCATCCCCACCGTCAAACATGGAGTTGGAAACATTATGCTTTGGGGGTGTTTTTCTGCTAAGGGGTCAGGACAACTTCACCGCATCAAAGGGACGATGGATGGGGCCATGTACCATCAAATCTTGGGTGATAACCTTCTTCCCTCAGCCAGGGCATTGAAAATGGGTCGTGGATGGGTATTCCAGCATGACAATGACCCAAAACACACGGCCAAGGCAACAAAGGAGTGGCTCAAGAAGAAGCACATTAAGGTCCTGGAGTGGCCTAGCCAGTCTCCAGACATTAATCCCATAGAAAATCTGTGGAGGGAGCTGAAGGTTCGAGTTGCCAAACGTCAGCCTCGAAACCTTAATGACTTGGAGAAGACCTGCAAAGAGGAGTGGGACAAAATCCCTCCTGAGATGTCTGCAAACCTGGTGGCCAACTACAAGAAACGTCTGACCTCTGTGATTGCCAACAAGGGTTTTGCCACCAAGTACTAAGTCATGTTTTGCAGAGGGGTCAAATACTTATTTCCCTCATTAAAATGCAAATCAATTTATAACATTTTTGACATGCGTTTTTCTGAATTTTTTTGTTGTTATTCTGTCTCTCACGTTCAAATAAACCTACCATTAAAATTATAGACTGATCATGTCTTTGTCAGTGGGCAAACGTACAAAATCAGCAGGGGATCAAATATTTTTTTCCCTCACTGTAGAACACCAAATACCTGTGTATTGTGTCGGCATATTTCATCAGCCTCTGTCTGGTGAAGGGGAACCCATGGCTGGCGCAGTAGATACAGTACTGCACCAGATAATTTTCATCCTCTGGTGCAAGCAATGTGGGTGGTCCACTGCGACAACCATGGGTCACCCGGCCGCTCAGCCTGTCCGGCAGGGTCTGCCGAGGTACACTTCTAGTTCTAGCAACATTTAGCAACAAAGCTAGCAACATTAGAAAATCCGTCAGCTATATTTCAGAGGTAAAAAGTCATCTGAAATTATGTGTGGTCTGTCGCACAGTCAAATTTTACAATATACAGCGTGTCCCACAAAATGTGCATATATGTAACTTTTTTGAAAACTCTCAAAACCTAACTTTACGTACATAAATTGCATTGAAAATCGGTGGTCAGCTATCTAGAAGGGTGTCTTTAGTCGCAAAACTTACCGTTATTTTCCAGTCCATTTAAATGTTGAGCTCGAGATGATTTAGTCCTGGGGAGTACTTTGTCGTGCTGCACAATCAGGTGATCTTTACAGGGTCTGGGGGTGACAGAGAGACAGATTCTAAAAGACGGAGTGTATATTGTACGTTCGTCGTGCGAAGCGAGAACTTTTCGGACGGGTAAGCGAAGAACAGAATAAGAAAATTGAGAGAAAGGCAGTGATGCCAGAGTCCCCTGGTGCGAACCAGCAGTACGGGGGAAGTAACTTTAGACAAAGATTCGGTTGGAGAGCCTCGTAAATGGCGTCCCTCGAGAAAGCAAGAACAAGATGTATGTCAGGAGAAGTGCAGTATTATCACAAGGAGACGTATACTTGGAATACGGAGGAGGAATGGAGGGAAAAAGAGAGGCAGAGGAGGTCTAAGAGAGAGAGGGAGGAAGGTTGTGACGGAAAAAAGGGAGAAGGTTTGTTAAAGAAGAATGGTAGAAAATATAAGCAGAGTGAGCTGAAGATAGGAGGAGAAATGGAAGTGAATGAGGGTGAAGTATCGGAGGTGGTAGTTGTGGTGAAGTACTCGGAGCCCGAGGCTTGCACCGAGGGTCAGGATAAATATGAGTCTGTGACCATAGGATTGAAGTTTTTGGAAAAAGTGGACCTTTGCGTTTGGCTGATCCATTTGTGGTTTCAGGATGGGTGAAAATAGTTGGGTATAGTGGAATCAGTGAGGGTAACCAGAAGTGTTCTAGTGATAATTGTTTGTGTTTCTGCTGGTCAGAGGGAGAAGGCGCTCGGCGTTAAACAAATGGGGGCAAGAAATGTGAATTGTTTCGCTCTCAAGAAAATGGCGCCATTGAAAGGAGGGATTACTGGGGTAGCAGTAAATGTAAAAGTTGACCAACTGAAGGGGAAGATTCCCGGTGTGATGCTCATCATTTGGTGCGACGCAAACAGGGTGGCGAGAGAGGGGAAACGGAAGAATCATTGTCGGTTCTTTCGAGTTTTGAAGTTGAGTCTTTGCCCGACAAAGGGAAGTTAGGATATATACAGTGGCTTGCGAAAGTTTTCACCCCCCTTGGCATTTTTCCTATTTTGTTGCCTTACAACCTGGAATTAAAATGGATTTGTATCATTTGATTTACACAACATGCCTACCACTTTGAAGATGCGAAATACTTTTTCTTGTGAAACAAACAACAAATAAGACAAAAAAACTGAAAACTTGAGCGTGCATACCTATTCACCCCCCCCCCCCCCCCCCCCCCAGAAAACTTGAGCGTGCATAACTATTCACCCCCCCCCCCCCCCCCCCCCCCCCCCAAAGTCAATACTTTGTAGAACCACCGTTTGCAGCAATTACAGCTGCAAGTCTCTTGGGGTATATCTCTATAAGCTTGGCACATCTAGCCACTGGGATTTTTGCCCATTCTTCAAGGCAAAACTGCTCCAGCACCTTCAAGTTGGATGGGTTCCGCTGGTGCACAGCAATCTTTAAGTCATACCACAGATTCTCAATTGGATTGAGGTCTGGGCTTTGACTAGGCCATTCCAAGACATTTAAATGTTTCCGCTTAAACCACTCGAGTGTTGCTTTAGCAGTATGCTTAGGGTCATTGTCCTGTTGGAAGGTGAACCTCCGTCCCAGTCTCAAATCTCTGGAAGACTGAAACAGGTTTCCCTCAAGAATATCCCTGTATTTAGCGCCATCCATCATTCCTTCAATTCTGACCAGTTTCCCAGTCCCTGCCGATGAAAAACATCACCACAACATGATGCTGCCACCACCATGCTTCGCTGTGGGGATGGTGCTCTCGGGGTGATGAGAGGTGTTGGCCTTGATGCCAAAAAGCTCAATTTTGGTCTCATCTGACCAGAGTACCTTCTTCCATATGGGGAGTCTCCCACATGGCTTTTGGCGAACACCAAACGTGTTTGCTTATTTTTTTCTTTGAGCAATGGCTTTTTTTTTGGCCACTCTTCCGTAAAGCCCAGCTCTGTGGAGAGTGCGGCTTAAAGTGGTCCTATGGACAGATACTCCAATCTCCGCTGTGGAGCTTTGCAGCTCCTTCAGGGTTATCTTTGGTCTCTTTGTTGCCTCTCTGATTAATGCCCTCCTTGCCTGGTCTGTGAGTTTTGGTGGGCGGCCCTCTCGGCAGTTTTGTTGTGGTGCCATATTCTTTAAATGTTTTAATAATGGATTTAATGGTGCTCCGTGGGATGTTCAAAGTTTCTGATATTTTTTTCTAACCCAACCCTGATCTGTACTTCTCCACAACTTTGTCCCTGACCTGTTTGGAGAGCTCCTTGGTCTTCATGGTGCCGCTTGCTTGGTGGTGTTGGAAATTGTTTAGTGGACTATGAGGTGAAACTGAGTTAATCATCAACATATAGTTAACATTCTTGTGGCTAACTGAATTGGGTCATTTCACTGTGTGTGTGGGTAAAAGAGGGAAGCTGACCCAGGGTCAAATTGCTTGCTCTTACTTAGATCCATGGTTGTCTTATCATATCAGAGACTGAAACTGACTTGGGCCTTTTGTTTCTATCTTCAAACACAGTGAAAAGAGCTGGGGTTGAACAGAGTTTAAACTAAACATGAGTGTTTTTGCAAGATAAGGATTGATTGATTGTAGTACTATGTGATTCTGAACTTAATGAAAGTCGAATTTAGCCGACCTCAGAGACAAAGGATGTGGGTGGAGTGATAAAGAGCGGGAAACTGAAGAGGGAGGGATTGGAACCTAGGGTGGGGGAAGGAGACTATATAGGTAGGAGGGAGGGAGAGAGAGGGCGCGAATCTGCAGATTGGCTTTGTTGACATTATAATAAAGTCATTCTTAATCCCACAAACACTCTGGAAGGACTGATTTGTAATAAAGTATAGTGGTTATTTTCCACAACAGTGGTGCCCCTTGCTTAGTGGTGTTGCAGACTCTGGGGCCTTTCAGAACAGGTGTATATATACTGAGATCATGTGACAGATCATGTGACACTTAGATTGCACACAGGTGGACTTGATTTAACTAATTATGTGACTTCTGAAGGTAATGGTTGCACCAGATCTTATTTAGGGGCTTCATAGCAAAGGGGGTGAATACATACAGTGGGGAGAACAAGTATTTGATACACTGCCGATTTTGCAGGTTTACCTACTTACAAAGCATGTAGAGGTCTGTCATTTTTATCATAGATACACTTCAACTGTGAGAGACGTAATCTAAAACAAAAATCCAGAAAATCACATTGTATGATTTTTAAGTAATTAATTTGCATTTTATTGCATGACAATAAGTATTTGATGAGTATTTGATACATCAGAAAAGCAGAACTCAATATTTGGGACAGAAACCTTTGTTTGCAATTACAG
Organism: Coregonus lavaretus; assembly: GCF_964263955.1. Classification (NCBI taxonomy): domain Eukaryota; kingdom Metazoa; phylum Chordata; class Actinopteri; order Salmoniformes; family Salmonidae; genus Coregonus; species Coregonus lavaretus. The sequence goes on from NC_140019.1 coordinate 6,768,945, forward strand.
AGATCAGAATTACAGTTTCCTGTAGGTCTTGACCAGGTTTGCACACACTGCAGCAGGGATTTTGGCCCACTCCTCCATACAGACCTTCTCCAGTAACTTCAGGTTTCGGGGCTGTCGCTGGGCAATACGGACTTTCAGCTCCCTCCAAAGATTTTCTATTGGGTTCAGGTCTGGAGACTGGCTAGGCCACTCCAGGACCTTGAGATGGTTCTTATGGAGCCACTCCTTAGTTGCCCTGGCTGTGTGTTTCGGGTCGTTGTCATGCTGGAAGACCCAGCCACGACCCATCTTCAATGCTCTTATCTCGCGATACATGGCCCCATCCATCCTCCCCTCAATACGGTGCAGTCGTCCTGTCCCCTTTGCAGAAAAGCATCCCCAAAGAATGATGTTTCCACCTCCATGCTTCACGGTTGGGATGGTGTTCTTGGGGTTGTACTCATCCTTCTTCTTCCTCCAAACACGGTGAGTGGAGTTTAGACCAAAAAGCTCTATTTTTGTCTCATCAGACCACATGACGTTCTCCCATTCCTCCTCTGGATCATCCAGATGGTCATTGGCAAACTTCAGACAGGCCTGGACATGCGCTGGCTTGAGCAGGGGGACCTTTCGTGCGCTGCAGGATTTTAATCCATGACGGCGTAGTGTGTTACTAATGGTTTTCTTTGAGACTGTGGTCCCAGCTCTCTTCAGGTCATTGACCAGGTCCTGCCGTGTAGTTCTGGGCTAATCCCTCACCTTCCTCATGATCATGTGGTCCTCTGTAGCTCAATTGGTAGAGCACGGCGCTTGTAACGCCAGGGTAGTGGGTTCGATCCCCGGGACCACCCATACACAAAAATGTATGCACGCATGACTGTAAGTCGCTTTGGATAAAAGCGTCTGCTAAATGGCATATTATTATTATTATTATCATTGATGCCCCATGAGGTGAGATCTTGCATGGAGCCCCAGACCAAAGGTGATTGACCGTCATCTTGAACTTCTTCCATTTTCTAATAATTGCGCCAACAGTTGTTGCCTTCTCACCAAGCTGCTTGCCTATTGTCCTGTAGCCCATCCCAGCCTTGTGCAGGTCTACAATTTCATCCCTGATTTCCTTACACAGCTCTCTGGTCTTGGTCATTGTGGAGAGGTTGGAGTCTGATTGGGTGTGTGGACAGGTGTATTTTATACAGGTAACGAGTTCAAACAGGTGCAGTTAAAACAGGTAATGAATGGAGAACAGGAGGGCTTCTTAAAGAAAAACTAACAGGTCTGTGAGAGACGGAATTCTTACTGGTTGGTAGGTGATCAAATACTTATGTCATGCAATAAAATGCAAATTAATTACTTAAAAATCATACAATGTGATTTTCTGGATTTTTGTTTTAGATTCCGTCTCTCACAGTAGAAGTGTACCTATGATAAAAATTACAGACCTCTACATGCTTTGTAAGTAGGAAAACCTGCAAAACCGGCAGTGTATCAAATACTTGTTCTCATTTTACATTTACGTCATTTAGCAGACGCTCTTATCCAGAGCGAATTACAGGAGCAATTAGGGTTAAGTGCCTTGCTTAAGGGCACATCGACAGATTTTTCACCTAGTCAGCTTGGGGATTAGAACCAGCGACCTTTCGGTTACTGGCACAACGCTCTTACCCACTAAGCTACCTGCCGCCCCACTGTATATATATATATATTTTATTAATTCTAACAACCCTGTGTTGTTCTCGGTAACGGCCGGACGGCTCATGACGAGAGGCAGGGAGTGTGTTGTGTACCTCCAATCAAAGTGATTTGTGAATTCTCATCGACATTGGTGTCATATTGGCTTAGATATGATGGTAGGGAGATTTTAATTTAATATTGAGCTTCAATCAAAGCCTACTATTTTATAATCTCAGTATAATGGGCCCTATGTGGTTCTCTTCAGGTGGAAAAGACTTCACTAGTCTTACATACTGTAACATGCAACAGAACTCAGCACGTTGGCCTTGGCCCGTTGCACACAAAGGGTTTTAACAGAGCTAAAGATACTATACACCTTAGTTTCACTCATATTTTTTCTCCAGTTTTCTTAACGCATGGTTGATGTTCAGTGAATAGTTTTAGGCAGTTCAGCTATAGGAAGTTTTCATGCTTTACTGACTGAGGATCCAAATATGAAACTAAAGAAAGAGCACCTGAGAGCGCTACAGAGCACCTGAGGTTTCACTTTCCACTAAAGAGATCTTTGCATCTACAGCTGCACATCTCCAAATAACTATACACTGTTGTCTTCTCTGTTATCAACTCTCAGCATAGTGTCATCCTCATTTACAGTCTGACTGATTATGTTATAGGTCAAAAAAAGCCATGGAAAGGAAGACATTAGCTACCCTATTACTTTTGCCTCGATATCAACCTGCAGACTTTCTCATGATTCCTCTTTTAACCAAAGGAAGAGCCATTATGTAGGGCAATTCATTAGCATAGCTGGATATTATCGTTTATTGAATCAAAGTCATTTTTAATCTTCGGCGGTTCCACAGGAGGCAATATTTCAGGTGGAAGTAATGTCAGCTGCTATCAAAATCCCAGTTCCTCAAGAAACATTTATTCCCACGTCATCCCCCCTCATAACTCAGGATGATGAAAAACACATTTAACTGCCTTGCTCATTTACTATAGATCAGGTCGAGCAATTCAACAGATTAATTAGGTTGCTCTGGGAGCCAAAGGACTGCCATGGACTAGAACAATGCCGTTGCCATGGCTATTTATCAGATAATTCCCCCCAAAATCCACAGGAGAAATAATTATCTGTTGAATTTTAATACACCTCTGTTCTCAACCTAATCTACTGTACTGTATATCCAGGCCCATGTTACAGTACACCAATAGAGTTTGTTTACACTGGAGCATTGGTCGCCTATGCATACACCATAAGCTCTTTACCCAGCCCATCCCCACTCCAAATCCCCTATTTGGATACACTTCAATTCATCAGCATTTTAACCATAATGTTTACAAATTTAAATCATACTAGTGCATTTTGAAGAGAACATACCCCATGCTGTGTTGTACAATAGACAGTACATTAAGGGCATTAATCCATTCATTAAAGAGACACTTACAAATATATAGGAATTCTTAAAAGGGAAAGGGGGTTATTTTATCTCACTCACTAAATCCTCTTAAGCAGGAGACAGAGAGGCAGATACCTAAGTCTAAGTGTGGATGAAATGAGAGCAGCTGGGGAGGAATTTGTCATGGGTGAGTCTGCAGATTCCCCCTGTGGCTTTGCACACAACGGTAGACAAACACATACGATGTGGCAAAATGAATACACAAACTGTGTTTTTAACAACTTCCCATTGGTCAAGTGAAGGGATTTCAACATCCTTAGTGTGAAGTGGTCCAATAAATAGGATGTGCATTTACTTCATGCAATCGCTGATATTTTATCCGCAGGGAACATAGTTAACATGTGCTCAAAGGTTATTTAGCTTGGAAGTACACAAAATAATCGACTTATGTTAGGAGTCCCCTGAGTCCAAAGTGGGTGCTTATAGAATCATCTTAATGTGTGTGCCACGCAGGGAAGGAAAGTAAATGTATGCAAAATATCTAATGCAGTGACTGGAACAGACACAGCTATTACTCACACATTTTCAGTGATGCCACTGTGCTCTGTATGATTCATGCATGTTTTTATAACGCATTCTCTGTGGGAATGCTTTTACTGTAGTGTTCTATTTACAAGTTATATACATGGATATAGAAATCAAACCTCTACGTCATTGTACTATATTAGTTTGATGTTGATTACCAGTGTAGTAGTACACTGACAACCTAACCCATTTTACTTACTTAATATGGAATAAGGTTAAATGCCTATTTCTCTCCGTTTTCTCTCAGCATGTTCTCTGAGGTCCCATAAGGGAATTGAAATTCAGAGTGGATGATTTAATTGAAACCCATGGTGATCCGTTAAAGAAAAATGTAAATCTCTGTTATATTCTAATAAAAAGAAGAGGAGGAGGTCAATAAGGGTAGGCTAATATGGTGAACATTTCTTTCCATTTTTTCTTCTTCTTTACATCCCTGGGCCCAGTCTGTGAAAGCCACCAACAATAGTCCAACTATAATCCTATGAAATTAAGTGTAAAAACATAGTATGAGGTGATGTTACAAATTACCAAAACTACTGGAGCAATTTGACAGTTTACAAGAAACCGATTTCCACACTAATCTTGTTTCTGTGAATATACACACATGCTGATTGATGAAACACGGGCCCCCTGCTCAAACGAAACTTAAGCTATCTGGGGAAAAAAGAATCCGTAATATCCTAAAATGTTTCTGTTTATGCTTCAAACTGATTCTATTGCACAAAAAACAACTATGCATATATTTGACTTGAATCCAGCTGGGAAGGCTGCCTCCTTCAAGAGCTTTTTGAAGTAAATGTTGCTCTGTGTCTTCCCCGTGTCGGCTTCTAAGAGCTGCATTGGATAAAAGCAAGAGGATGATTGAGCAGGGAAATCTTTTCTTTAGCAAGCCAACGATGGCCTTGGGTTGTTGCTGTTCCTATCCACACCTGCCCCTGGCATATCAATGCACAAAGGTGTTGTTATAACCTGAGGTTAAGGTGAAGATGTGATTGTGTGTGTGTTTAGCTTTAGCTCTGTGTTGTGTTGCTACGTAATTCAAACGGTAGGAGAAAGCGAGATAGATGAAAGTATTAAGGTCAGATCCCTCCCCCTCTTCCATCTCCTTCTTTTTCACACCAACCACCCACACCACTTCCTGGAGCTGTTCCCTGTGCAGAGAGGAGGAAGCTAGAAAGACGCAATGAAAGAAGCATTCAGTCAGTCATCATCGCTTAAGTTTAATGATGCCAACAAAGAAGAGGATGTAGTTATGTATGCAGTATTTATATGATTATTGATCCACATTTTCATCACACAAGTAGCCTATTTTCTATCACTAACGTGATAACCCCCTAGTGAATAACTGTACTGGATGTATTTGATTCTTCACAACATCCACCTCTTAATAAGGTCAGTGCTGTCAATTAAATTAACATAGGTGTTAGTCCACTACTTGAAATTGTGAAGCTAAATTATATCCAATATTTCAAGTATAACACTTCAAATTAGTCGGACCAAAGAGAGCAACAGTCCTCTTCACCTTGTTAAATTAAATTCACCAAGATGCTCTTTCACTTCATTAAAGTAGATCATTGGTTAAGTGAAATCGGGCATTTTGATATTGAGCTACCCTCCTATCTCGGAGACTCAGGTCTTTACACCCTACCTTGTAATGCATTAATGGATCGTAGCTTTTTCCTTTAGAAATGTTGGGCTTAGCTGACTAAGATAGTGAATGTCGGATAACGCTGCCCTTACCAGGGCAGAGTCTGCTCTTCAGTTAATAAAAATAAGCCCAGGCTCCTTTACAGGTTCTATCTAGTCTATAACCGAGTAGTTTAACTCAAGTGAGTCTATCATTCTGGTGACAAGCAAATCAGACATGAGTGTAAACATTTCATGGTAAAGTCTACACCTGTTGTATTCGACACGTGACCAATACATTTTTTATTTGATTTGTGTGTATGACGTTTGATCAGGAGCCTGGAGGGGAATGCGAAGGCCACATGTGGCAGCGGATTTAAAATAGCAGCACTTTACCTCACTGTGATCTTGGAACTGTCTGTGTCCAGCCCCCTTGTAGAAGTGTGCACTTTCACACTTGCCTATTTGCATTACGTCAGATACATTAGAGCATGACCCTCAGTGTGATGATGGAGCAGTCTGAAGGGGGGAAGGGAAGGCAGACTGAACTACAGGGAGGAGTCTGGGTCTGGGTGTGAGATATGTTTTTTACCTAGACTGATATGAATGTCTAACAGTGGAGGCTGCTGAGGGGAGGACGGCTCATAATAATGGCTGGAACGGAGCAAATGGAATACATTGTGTTTGATATATTTGATACCATTCCACAAATTCTGATCCAGCCATTACCACAAGCCCGTCCTCCCCAATTAAGGTGCCACCAACCTCATGTGATGTCTAAAGATCTAAGACTAGTCACATGAGAGCCATGGTTTTGGTTTTAAAGGTACTGGGATAGGATTTCGATAACTCATAATTGCAGATAATGTGAAGCCACACATTTAAAGCCAAACCCAACCCTTAAAAAATGGTGCTAAGTGAAAATGACACTTTACTCAGAATTAATATGAAAGGAGATAAGGTATCGGTTGGCTCGTTTTAAATTACAAGATCCACCATGTAATTTCCAGGATGTCCTTGGAAATAAGATGAAAATCACACTAACCTTTCCTGGTTTTAAAAATAGACAAAAATTGTATAAGTCATTCAGACACTCACAAAATGCATTAAGATAATTGGTCTTGTTTTAAGATATTCTGACTTGTTTCAAGTCTTTTTTAGGTTAAAGGTCCAATACAGCCATTTTTATCTCAAATCATTTCTGGGTAGCAATTATGTACCTTGATTGTTTTCAATTAAAATGGTCAAAAAGAAACAAAGATAGCTTCAAGCAAGAATTTAGCTAGGACTGTCTGAGGGTGGTTTGAGTGGGGAGAGAAAAACTTAACATTTGCTGTTATTTGCAGAGAGGTTTGGAACTCTCTTTCTTATTGGTCTATTAACTAATTTACTGCATGGTGATGTCACCATGGAAGGCCAAAACTCCCTCCCACCAAAACTAACTGAAATTTCAGGTATTTTCAAACAGCTCTTACACTAAAAGGGCATTATCATAATTCTCACAATTTCACAGTATTTATCCAATATACACTGCTCAAAAAAAATAAAGGGAACACTTAAACAACACAATGTAACTCCAAGTCAATCACACTTCTGTGAAATCAAACTGTCCACTTAGGAAGCAACACTGATTGACAATACATTTCACATGCTGTTGTGCAAATGGAATAGACAACAGGTGGAAATTATAGGCAATTAGCAAGACACCCCCAATAAAGGACTGGTTTTGCAGTTGGTGACCACAAACCACTTCTCAGTTCCTATGCTTCCTGGCTGATGTTTTGGTCACTTTTGAATGCTGGCAGTGTTTTCACTCTAGTGGTAGCATGAGACGGAGTCTACAACCCACACAAGTGGCTCAGGTAGTGCAGCTCATCCAGGAAGGCACATCAATGCGAGCTGTGGGAAGAAGGTTTGCTGTGTCTGTCAGCGTAGTGTCCAGAGCATGGAAGCGCTACCAGGAGACAGGCCAGTACATCAGGAGACGTGGAGGAGGCCGTAGGAGGGCAACAACCCAGCAGCAGGACTGCTACCTCTGCCTTTGTGCAAGGAGGAGCAGGAGGAGCACTGCCAGAGCCCTGCAAAATGACCTCCAGCAGGCCACAAATGTGCATGTGTCTGCTCAAACGGTCAGAAACAGACTCCATGAGGGTGGTATGAGGGCCCGACGTCCACAGGTGGGGGTTGTGCTTACAGCCCAACACAGTGCAGGACTTTTGGCATTTGCCAGAGAACACCAAGATTGGCAAATTCGCCACTGGCGCCCTGTGCTCTTCACAGATGAAAGCAGGTTCACACTGAGCACGTGACAGACGTGACAGAGTCTGGAGACGCTGTGGAGAACGTTCTGCTGCCTGCAACATCCTCCAGCATGACCGGTTTGGCGGTGGGTCAGTCATGGTGTGGGGTGGCATTTCTTCGGGGGGCCGCACAGCCCTCCATGTGCTCGCCAGAGGTAGCCTGACTGCCATTAGGTACTGAGATGAGATCCTCAGACCCCTTGTGAGACCATATGCTGGTGCGGTTGGCCCTGGGTTCCTCCTAATGTAAGACAATGCTAGACCTCATGTGGCTGGAGTGTGTCAGCAGTTCCTGCAAGAGGAAGGCATTGATGCTATGGACTGGCCCGCCCGTTCCCCAGACCTGAATCCAATTGAGCACATCTGGGATATCATGTCTCGCTCCATCCACCAACGCCACGTTGCACCACAGACTGTCCAGGAGTTGGCGGATGCTTTAGTCCAGGTCTGGGAGGAGATCCCTCAGGAGACCATCCGCCACCTCATCAGGAGCATGCCCAGGCGTTGTAGGGAGGTCATACAGGCACGTGGAGGCCACACACACTACTGAGCCTCATTTTGACTTGTTTTAAGGACATTACATCAAAGTTGGATCAGCCTGTAGTGTTGTTTTCCACTTTAATTTTGAGGGTGACTCCAAATCCAGACCTCCATGGGTTGATAAATTTGATTTCCATTGATAATTTTTGTGTGATTTTGTTGTCAGCACATTCAACAATGTAAAGAAAAAGAATTTAATAAGATTATTTCATTCATTCAGATCTAGGATGTGTTATTTTAGTGTTCCCTTTATTTTTTTGAGCAGTGTATATGAAACATAGGCAAATCTAGTTTTTGTATGCTCTGGGCCTTTAAAGTAAGCAAAATGATCTGCCAGTGCAGATAATTTGTCTTGGTAAGATGTCATAATAAGATAAAATATCTTGAAATAATATAATTTATCTTACCCTACTTGTATCAAGGTTAAAATAAGTAAAATGATCTGCCAGTACACTGGGGGGAATTCCGACCTGAGTAAATGGAATGTAATTCCCTTTTTATGCACTTTTTCCTCTCTGTGTATTCTGACCTTGAACTTAAGCAATATTCGTTTGTGGTGGAGATCAACGAAATGAAGGTGTGGCGGAGGTGTGTCTGCAGATACGCTGTATTCTGACCTTGCCTTAATGCCCTCATAATTCCAGCACCTTTACGCGCAAGGAAACCATGAATAAGGTCAAGCGAACCTGCCGGTTCCAAGTGGGAAAATCATCTACTTTTTTTTTCTGATGGAAATAACAGCATTCTCCATGCACTGTCATTTATAAATTTATAAGAACTAGGTAAATGAATAATCCGTTTGGAGAAGGGGATTGAAAATACACATAGCAATTGTTTTAGATGACTTTTCCTTATGATCCACCGTATTTAAAGAGATGGCTTAAGATAAATGTACAGACAACCCTATTGAATGAAAACTCAATGAGAAAATCTTTTGGCCAGCAAATGGGAGGGTTTTTAGTAGTTGAATTAAATGTATTCAGTGCGCGCAATGTAGACACACCTGTAGAGCACATTACACGCCTGCATTAGGTAAGTCTGAATACCAACTACTGAGAAGTGTGTAGGAAAGGCGTGCGTAGGAAAGGCCTTATGATCATTTACCTTGGTAAGAGGTCGAGTCAATGCATTCTAATGGTAAGAGATATATTTAGGTAAGATCAATCTTTTTGCAGTGTGCTGTCTTGCTGCAACTTCAAACTATCCCAGATAATATAAAATAATGCATATACTGTAGGTCCATCTTCATGACATTTAGATACATTGACATAAGTAGCACAGTATAGGACCTACAATAGTAAACATTTGAATATAACACATAATCACACACTATCCACCACACTCACTTTGACATTATTCCACATACAGTAAATGAAGGAATATGACCCGGGCTGTGGTTTCAGCTGGAGATCAGGTCAGGTCAGTACAGTACAGTTTAACTTATCTCTCCTTACATGAGTGTGTCCCTGACTGTCTTCATGGCAACACTGAAAGGTGCTTAGCTCTATGAGTCTTTTAGAATGCATGGGGAGAATGCATTAGAGCACAGTCACAGGGGAGGAGGCATGGAGTTTAACCCTCTTTGCCTAATGTATTGCCACAGTGCTGCTGTGTGTGATTAATTAGCTTCATGTGAATTTTCCAGGCAAACAATATGTCTTTGTTTCAAAATTCTGTCCTCCAGATTGCAATTTATGTCATAGACCGACCAACAATTTATCTCTTGCCAATTCTTCGTACGTTTATAATTTGTTACAGGGAAATCATAATTTCTCACACTATCTTTGTACGCAAGGAACCTTGTTAGAGTTTACATTTAGCATTTATGATTTATATGTTTCCATTATCAAGAGAAAATAGTGAATGCATATTACAATATTTGATTTCCTATTAATTACCCTTATCATCGGTTGCCTCCATGCAGGGAAACACATAGCAAATATATATTTTTTAATATCCTGCAGAATTATTGTACTGGCAAATGAGCAGCTTACCCAAGTGCAAAAACTCTTTTACAATTGTTCGTGTTGACTCAGATTTATTGTTTGCTTTCAGTACTTTCCACTTATTTTAAGTGGCCATTGTTGTTGTAAAAACTCTTGCAGTGTATATTTTGGCAGTTGGTAGGAAGACGTGATAATGTTGGCCCACTCAACGTTGAGCTGTGCAGCCCTCCAAATCTTCCCAGTACAATCACAGAATGGACTAAGAGGCCCAAGGGACTGCATTGTCTCCGCTGCATACTTAAACTCGCTAGAGTACCGTTCCTAAGTGTGAACATTATTTCAGACATAATGCTTGGCTTATAGCCCACAGAACTTAACACAACACAGGCCCTGGAACCAACCACATTCCAACTGTGCGGGTGAATTCCGCTACCAACATACACTTTGCGTAACAATGTGACTGGTAGCGAATGTGGGAGGAGTGTGGCAGATACGGCTCCTCAGATCCTTCTGTTTGCCTTCTCTAAGCATGTATAATACATGGCACTTATATACAATTTTAATAATGGCCTGTGCTTTTTGTGCTTCCAAGATTCTGGGAGTAATGGTACTCTGGGGCAGCTGGTCAGGATAGGGAATCCAGGGTCAAGCCATCTGTTCAATTCACAATGGTTCTCTCATTTACACAAACTTAACAGACTCAGCATGAACACATTTTCGTTCCCATTCCCATTCCCATTAAGAATTATATTTAGAGACAGAGAGCAATTCATTTCCATATCGGTTGTATTTGTCAGCCTTGACTGCAGTAAGTATGTTTATACAATTATGTAGCTTTAGCAGTGGCGGAAGGAGGTCCCCTACCACTAGCACCGGTTAGCTAGACTAATGCAGTTTTGTGGGACTGAGCTGTCACTCCCCGAGGTATAAGACAGGTGCGCCAATTAACAGGGCTGTCTGCCAGCCCGTTCCTCCAGTGTGATAATTACCCCCAGCTCTGTGGCTTTCAGCAGAGTATCGAACCCACCAAGTGGTGGGTGGCCCTCCTCTCCCCGAGCAGCACAACCTTATTAGGTCAGCGTTCTCTCCGGCCACACACACCACACTTAGTCCTTTTGTTGCCCAGGATCAATGGCAGATGCTAATTAAAATGTGTATTTTTATTCACTGTTTCACAAACAGAGCACTGGCCTCTTTTCTGCCTCCTGAGGTAAAATATCGCCATGGTCATTCTTTTTCAGAGTTGTCAATACGACAAGGTTGTCTGGCTCAGTGACTACAAACACTCTCATGTGTTTGATTCAATAACGAGAGTATAGGCCGATCTGCCACAGCAAGTTTCAAGTTTTTATTGTCACTTGCCCAAGTACGGTGAAATGCCTTTCTTGCAAGCTTTTTCCCAACAATGCAGTAATCAATATCAATAGTAAAAAAAAGTAAAGTAGAACAAAAACACACAAGAAATAGAAATAAAGAAGAAAGTAAGTAAGCTGCTGTATATACTGGGTCAGTTCCAGGGTCAGTGCCAATACCATAGTTACAATGTGCAGGGATACTGGAGTGTTAGGAGTACATACAGAGCAGTCGGAAAGTATTCAGACCCCTTGACTTTTTCCACATTTTGTTACGTTACACCCTTATTCTAAAAAATCCTCATCAATAACATAACACCCCATAAGGATGAAGCAAAAACAGGTTTTTAGAAATGTATGTATTACAAATTAAAACCAGAAATACCTTATTGACATAAGTGTACAGACCCTTTGCTATGAGACTCGATATTGAGCTCAGGTGCATCCTGCTTCCATTGATCATCCTTGAGATGTTTCTACAACTTGATTGGAGACCACCTGTAGTAGATTCAATTGATTGGACATCATTTGGAAAGGCACACACCTGTCTATATAAGGTCACACAGTTGACAGTGGATGTCAGAGCAAAAACCAAGCCATGAGGTCGAAGGAATTGTCCGTAGAGCTCCGAGACAGGATTATGTCGAGGCACAGATCTGGGGAAGGGTACCAAAACATTTCTGCAGCATTGAAGGTCCCAAACAACACATTGGCCTCCGTCATTCTTAAATGGAAGAAGTTTGGAACCACCAAGACTCTTCCTTGAGCTGGCCGCCCGGCCAAACTGAACAATCGGGGGAGAATGGCCTTGGTCAGGGAGGTGACCAAGAACTCAATGGTCACTCTGACAGAGCTCCAGAGTTCCTCTGTGGAGATGGGAGAACCTTCCAGAAGGACAACCATCTCTGCAGCACTCCACCAATCTGGCCTTTATGGTAGAGTGGCCAGACGGAAGCCACTCCTCAGTAAAAGGCACATGACAGCCCGCTTGGAGTTTGCCAAAAGGCACTTAAAGGACTCTCAGACCATGAGAAATAAGATTCTCTGGTCTGATGAAACCAAGATTGAACTCTTTGGCCTGAATGCCAAGCATCACGTCTGGAGAAAACCTGGCACCATCCCTACGGTGAACCATGGTGGTGGCAGCATCATGCTGTGGGGATGTTTTTCAGCGGCAGGGACTGGGAGTCAGGATCGAGGGTAAGATGAACGGAGCAAAGTACACAGAGATCCTTGATGAAAACCTGCTCTAGAGCGCTCAGGACCTCAGACTGGGGGGAAGGTTCACTTTCCAACAGGACAATGACCCTAAGCACACAGCCAAAACAACGCAGGAGTGGCTTTGGGACAAGTCTCTGAATGTCCTTCAGTGGCCCAACCAGACCCCGGACTTCAACCTGACTGAACATCTCTGGAGAGACCTAAAAATAGCTGTGCAGCAACGCTCCTCATCTAACCTGACAGAGCTTGAGAGGATCTTCAGAAAAGAGTTGGAGAAACTCCCCAAATACAGGTGTGCCAAGCTTGTAGCGTCATACCCAAGAAGGCTCGAGGCTGTAATCGCTGCCAAAGGTGCTTCAACAAAGTACTGATTAAAGGGTCTGAATACTTACAGTACCAGTCAAAAAGTTTGGCACCTACTCATTCCAGGGTTTTTCTTTATTTTTTTTCGTTTTCTTCAAGTGCAGTCGCAAAAACCATCAAGCACTATGATGAAACTGGCTCTCATGCGGACCGCCACAGGAATGGAAAACCCAGAGTTACAGTGGGGAAAAAAAGTATTTAGTCAGCCACCAATTGTGCAAGTTCTCCCACTTAAAAAGATGAGAGAGGCCTGTAATTTTCATCATAGGTACGCGTCAACTATGACAGACAAAATGAGAAAAAAAAATCCAGAAAATCACATTGTAGGATTTTTAATGAATTTATTTGCAAATTATGGTGGAAAATAAGTATTTGGTCAATAACAAAAATTTCTCAATACTTTGTTATATACCCTTTGTTGGCAATGACACAGGTCAAACGTTTTCTGTAAGTCTTCACAAGGTTTTCACACACTGTTGCTGGTATTTTGGCCCATTCCTCCATGCAGATCTCCTCTAAAGCAGTGATGTTTTGGGGCTGTCGCTGGGCAGCACGGACTTTCAACTCCCTCCAAAGATTTTCTATGGGGTTGAGATCTGGAGACTGGCTAGGCCACTCCAGGCCCTTGAAATGCTTCTTACGAAGCCACTCCTTCATTGCCCGGGCGGTGTGTTTGGGATCATTGTCATGCTGAAAGACCCAGCCACGTTTCATCTTCAATGCCCTTGCTGATGGAAGGAGGTTTTCACTCAAAATCTCACGATACATGGCCCCATTCATTATTTCCTTTACACAGATCAGTCGTCCTGGTCCCTTTGCAGAAAAACAGCCCCAAAGCATGATGTTTCCACCCCTATGCTTCACAGTAGGTATGGTGTTCTTGGATGCAACTCAGCATTCTTTGTCCTCCAAACACGACGAGTTGAGTTTTTACCAAAAAGTTATATTTTGGTTTCATCTGACCATATGACATTCTCCCAATCCTCTTCTGGATCATCCAAATGCACTCTAGCAAACTTCAGACGGGCCTGGACATGTACTGGCTTAAGCAGGGGGACACGTCTGCCACTGCAGGATTTGAGTCCCTGGCGGCGTAGTGTGTTACTGATGGTAGGCTTTGTTACTTTGGTCCCAGCTCTCTGCAGGTCATTCACTAGGTCCCCCCGTGTGGTTCTGGGATTTTTGCTCACCGTTCTTGTGATAATTTTGACTCCACGGGGTGAGATCTTGCGTGGAGCCCCAGATGGAGGGAGATTATCAGTGGTCTTGTATGTCTTCCATTTCCTAATAATTGCTCCCACAGTTGATTTCTTCAAACCAAGCTGCTTACCTATTGCAGATTCAGTCTTCCCAGCCTGGTGCAGGTCTACAATTTTGTTTCTGGTGTCCTTTGACAGCTCTTTGGTCTTGGCCATAGTGGAGTTTGGAGTGTGACTGTTTGAGGTTGTGGACAGGTGTCTTTTATACTGATAACAAGTTCAAACAGGTGTCATTAATACAGGTAACGAGTGGAGGACAGAGGAGCCTCTTAAAGAAGAAGTTACAGGTCTGTGAGAGCCAGAAATCTTGCTTGTTTGTAGGTGACCAAATACTTATTTTCCACCATAATTTGCAAATAAATTCATTAAAAATCCTACAATGTGATTTTCTGGATTTTTTTTCCTCAATTTGTCTGTCATAGTTGACGTGTACCTATGATGAAAATTACAGGCCTCTCTCATCTTTTTAAGTGGGAGAACTTGCACAATTGGTGGCTGACTAAATACTTTTTTTCCCCACTGTACCTCTACTGCAGAGGATAAGTTACCAGCCTCAGAAATTGCAGCCCAAATAAATGCTTCACAGAGTTCAAGTAACAGACACATCTCAACATCAACTGTTCAGAGGAGACTGTGAATCAGGCCTTCATGGTCGAATTGCTGCAAAGAAACCACTACTAAAGGACACCAATAAGAAGAAGAGACTTGCTTGGGCCAAGAAACACGAGCAATGGACATTAGACTGGTGGAAATGTGTCCTTTGGTCTGGAATCCAAATTGAAGAATTTTGGTTCCAACCGCCGTGTCTTTGTGAGATGCAGTGTGGGTGAATGGATGATCTCCGCATGTGTATTTCCCACCGTAAAGCATGGAGGAGGAGGTGTTATGGTGTGGGGGTGCTTTGCTGTTGACACTGTCTGTGATTTATTTCGAATTCAAGGCACACTTAACCAGCATGGCTACCACAACATTCTGCAGTGGTACGCCATCCCATCTGGTTTGGGCTTAGTGGGACTATCATTTGTTTTTCAACAGGACAATGACTCAACATACCTCCACGCTGTGTAAGGGCTATTTTACCAGGAAGGAGAATGATGGAGTGCTGCATCAGATGACCTGGCCTCCACATTCCCCCGACATCAACAAAATTGAGATGGTTTGGGATGAGTCGGACCGCAGAGTGAAGGAAAAGCAGCCAACATGTGCTCCGCATATGTGGGAACTCCTTCAAGACTGTTGGAAAAGCATTCCAGGTGAAGCTGGTTGAGAGAATGCCAAGAGTGTGCAAAGCTGTCATCAAGACAAAGGGTGGCTATTTGAAAAATGTTGTTTAACACTTTTTGGGTTACTACATGATTCCATATGTGTTATTTCATAGTTTTGATTTCTTCACTATTATTTTACAATGTAGAAAATAGTAAAAATTAAGAAAAACCCTTGAATGAGTAGGTGTTCTAAAACTTTTGACTGTTAGTGTACTTCTTTTTTTTCACAATGCAATGTGGCTAATTGACAACAAAAAAACACTTTAAATAGCCTTCTAATATAAGACAACATATAAATATACTAAAACAATAACTTCAAAAACAGTACATCCATCACTGGATTTGTTCAAATTGCTGTGCAGGAAAAGGATGTCATCCACCGTGCCTGGTCGCAGGCTCGCAGCTGGCTTCTCTCTGAAACCACACATCCATCTGAAGGTGACGCTTTATCCTTTGGATCCACACAATTACCAGGTGGACAGTAGGCCTCTTGAAGCGATAGAAGAAATCAACAAGATCCACAAGTATTATTTCACAATAGCTGGCCTTATGTTATCTGCAGTTTTGAGCTGCACTTTCCCACTCCATTGTGGATAACATCCACTCTTCTTTTATGTAATGGGCTGTAAAGTATAAGTATCCTATTTTTCCAAAATCATCAGTCCACATGTCAAGTCTAATTGCGCCGTTGTATTTACCCAAGTTCTCTCTCAACTCCGGGACCACCCGCCAGCTAATTATTTTTTTGCCTGATGCAGGACTCTTGTGTGATAGGAGAGAGACTGACTGAAACATTCACACCTCCATTAATTTACAGAAGGATAGTCTAATAGCTCAGCTAGGTGTGAAAAATCCTCTAATTTGTGCCACAGTTTAGACTACCGATAGACGTCAGTCAGAGTTGAGTCCTATTGTAAAGTGTAGCCAAATGGCTACAAAAGGGCAAACTTGCAATGTATTCAATGCTTAAGTACTCTAAAGTTTTACATTTCTAACTCAATATCACAGACCAGATTTGCCCTAACGAAAAATGCATCAACCCCTACAAATATATTAATTTATTATAATCCACATAATAATTCAAATGAAATTAGCTGTAGTGAGAGGAGAGACTGCATGCTAAAGACAATCAGAAAGAATGTGTTTTTAACCCTACATTATAATATAACTTATTTTGAACGAAATCCAGGAATGAGTGAATCACTCAGCCCTATGCTGTTCCTGCTTCTGTTGCCTATTTGAGTGTTTGTTTAATATCATGGGAAAATCAAAAGAAATCAGCCAAGACCTCAGAAAATAAATTGTAGACCTCCACAAGTCTGGTTCATCCTTGGGAGCAATTTCCAAACGCCTGAAGGTACCACGTTCATCTGTACAAACAATAGTACACAAGTATAAACACCATGGGACTACGCAGCCGTCATACCGCTCAGGAAGGAGACGCGTTCTGTCTTCTAGAGATTAACATACTTTGGTGCAAAAAGTGCAAATCATTCCCAGAACAACAGCAAAGGACCTTGTGAAGATGCTGGAGGAAACAGGTACAAAAGTATCTATATCCACAGTAAAACGAGTCCTATATCGACATAACCTGAAAGGCCGCTCAGCAAGGAAGAAGCCACTGCTCCAAAACCGCCATAAAAAAAGCCAGACTACGGTTTGCAACTGCACATGGGGACAAAGATCGTACTTTTTGGAGAAATGTCCTCTGGTCTGATGAAACAAAAATAGAACTGTTTGGCCATAATGACCATCGTTATATTTGGAGGAAAAAGGGGGTTGCTTGCAAGACGAAGAACACCATCCCAACCGTGAAGCATGGGGGTGGCAGCATCATGCTGTGGGGGTGCTTTGCTGCAGGAGGGACTGGTGCACTTCACAAAATAGATGGCATCATGAGGAAGGAAAATGATGTGGATATATTGAAGCAACATCTCAAGACATCAGTCAGGAAGTTAAAGCTTGGTCGCAAATGGGTCTTCCAAATGGACAATGACCCCAAGCATACTTCCAAAGTTGTGTCAAAATGACTTAAGGACAACAAAGTCAAGGTATTGGAGTGGCCATCACAAAGCCCTGACCTCAATCCTATAGAAAATGTGTGGGCAGAACTGAAAAAGCGTGTGCGAACAAGGGGGCCTACAAACCTGACTCACTTACACCAGCTCTGTCAGGAGGAATGGGCCAAAATTCACCCAACTTATTCTGGGAAGCTTGTGGAAGGCTACCCGAAACGTTTGACCCAAGTTAAACAATTTAAAGGCAATGCTACCAAATACTAATTGAGTGTATGTAAACTTCTGACCCACTGGGAATGTGATGAAAGAAATAAAAGCTGAAATAAATCATTCTCTCTACTATTATTCTGACATTTCACATTCTTAAAATAAAGTGGTGATCCTAACTGACCTAAGACAGGGAATTTTTACTAGGATTAAATATCAGGAATTGTGAAAAACTGAGTTTAAATGTATTTGGCTACGGTGTATGTAAACTTCCAACTTCAACTGTAGGTCTATTGCTTTAATATTTAATCACTTCTGTCCCCCGAATTCATATTCATTATATAAATAGGCCTGTTTAATTATGTCTGGCTTGCCGTTCCAAATAAAATGGAATATTTTTTTCTCATATAATTTAAAAAACTGTTCGCTAGGCGTAGGCAAGACCATAAGCAAATAGGTAAACTGGGATAATACTAAAGAGTTAATCAGGGTGATTTTCCCACAAATAGACAGGTATTTACCTTTCCATGGTAGCAAGATCTTATATATTTTTGCTAACTTTCTATTAAAATGTATTGGAGTGAGATAATTTATTTAATTTGGGATACAGTGAGGGTAAAAGGTATTTGATCCCCTGCTGATTTTGTACGTTTGCCCACTGACAAAGACATGATCAGTCTATAATTGTAATGGTAGGTTTATTTGAACAGTGAGAGACAGAATAACAACAAAACAATCCAGAAAAACACATGTAAAAAATGTTATGAATTGATTTGCATTTTAATGAGGGGAATAAGTATTTGACTCCTCTGCAAAACATGACTTAGTACTTGGTGGCAAAACCCTTGTTGGCAATCACAGAGGTCAGACGTTTCTTGTAGTTGCCCACCAGGTTTGCACACATCTCAGGAGGGATTTTGTCCCACTCTTCTTTGCAGATCTTCTCCAAGTCATTAAGGTTTCGAGGCTGACGTTTGGCAACTTGAACCTTTAGCTCCCTCCGCAGATTTTCTATGGGATTAAGGTCTGGAGACTGGCTAGGCCACTCCAGGACCTTAATGTGCTTCTTCTTGAGCCACTCCTTTGATGCCTTGGCCGTGTGTTTTGGGTCATTGTCATGCTGGAATACCCATCCACGACCCATTTTCAATACCCAGGATGAGGGAAGGAAGTTCTCACCCAAGATTTGACGGTACATGGCCCCGTCCATCGTCCCTTTGAAGTTGTCCTGTCCCCTTAGCAGAAAAACACCCCCAAAGCATAATGTTTCCATCTTCATGTTTGACGGTGGGGATGGTGTTCTTGGGGTCATAGGCAGCATTCCTCCTCCTCCAAACACGGCGAGTTGAGTTGATGCCAAAGAGCTCGATTTTGGTCTCATCTGACCACAACACTTTCACCCAGTTTTCCTCTGAATCATTCAGATGTTCATTGACAAACTTCAGATGGGCCTGTATATGTGCCTTCTTGAGCAGGGGGACCTTGCGGGCGCTGCAGGATTTCAGTCCTTCACGGCCTAGTGTGTTACCAATTGTTTTCTTGGTGACTATGGTCCCAGCTGCCTTGAGATCATTGACAAGATCCACCCGTGTAGTTCTGGGCTGATTCCTCACCGTTCTCATGATCATTGCAACTCCACAAAGTGAGATCTTGCATGGAGCCCCAGGCCGAGGGAGATTGACAGTTATTTAGTGTTTCTTCCATTTGCGAATAATCGCACCAACTGTTGTCACCTTCTCAACAAGCTGCTTGGCGATGGTCTTGTAGCCCATTCCAGCCTTGTGTAGGTCTACAATCTTGTCCCGACATCCTTGGAGAACTCTTTGGTCTTGGCCATGGTGGAGAGTTTGGAATCTGATTGATTGCTTCTGTGGACAGGTGTCTTTTATACAGGTAACAAGCTGAGATTAGGAGCACTCCCTTTAAGAATGTGCTCCTAATCTCAGCTCGTGACCTGTATAAAAGACACCAGGTGCCTACCCGCGTGTGGTCAACTATTTTAGCACCGTTTCACGCTGCTTTGAGACAAGCATGGGGACTGGTCTTGATAAATCAATCAGATTATTTTCACTGAATCTCCGTTTGGTATTGGTTAGCCTACAATTAGGGTGTAGAAGTGTTAGGATTATTTTGCTCTTCACTCGAAGTCACTTAGTAGCCTAGGCCTACTCCTGACCGGCCACGTTGTACAGCACCATATTTTCCTAACGGAAACCCTGAGGCCTACATAGGCTACTGTAAAATGCATTTTAATTTTTCTTGGAATAGAAACACCATAATATTAATCAATTTAATTAAGCTACATTTCTAACAGTATAAGCAGCACAACAAATACAATAATAATTTACAAACAAATTATAATCAGTCCCCATATAGTCTGTTCTAACAAAAAAAGGTTTTCCAGTCTCTAGTACAGCCAATATAAAAAACAGTCAAATACATTCGTGAATTCAATCCCTTTACCAGACAAGGCTTCCTTTGTTATTTCGTTTTATAACAAAAATGCTTAACTGTATTTAAAGACATGGATGACTTGTATGCTGTGTTATGACATGCACAAATGAATGAATTATTGATTTATATACTGTATATTGAAGAAGGCCTTTATGCCAATAAGTAAGCTATGCTAAAACAGCTATAGTAAACAGGACTCTTAGGCCTACAGCTCCAGGTCATATCAATAACTTAGCTTCTCAAAGATGCCCTCTGGTGGTCGAACTAGCATTAATGGCAACAATGGCTGACAGTAAAATACTATGACGTCATGCACTCCAACATGCCATACCATTCCGCAGCACCCCGCAAGCTGTGCTGCTGTATGACACAACTTTTAAAGGAAGAACCACTGTAGGTGTGTGTGTGTGTGTGTTTGTGTGTGTTAGAGTGTTAGAGTGTCAGTGTGAGTGTGTGTGAGTGAGTGTGTAGAGTCCTGTGAGTGTGTCAGTGCAAAAAAAAAAAAAAAATAGAAGGGTTAATGCAGATAGTCCGTGTAGCCATTTTGTTAGCTATTTAGCAGTCTTATGGCTAGGGGATAGAAGCTGTTCAGGCGCCTGTTGGTGTCAGACTTGTAGCTCCAGTTCCACTTGCCGTGCAGAAGCAGAGAGAACAGTCTGTGGCTGGATTCTTCCTTTCACAATGCCTGAAATAGAGGTCCTGGATGGCAGGGAGCTCGGCCCCATTGATTTACTGGACTGTCTGTACCACCCTCTGTAGCGCCATGTGATCGAAGGTGGTGCAGTTGCCATACCAAGCAGTAATACAGCCAGGCAAGATGTTCTCAATGGTGCAGCTGTAGGATTTGAGGGCAGCCCCGTTGTCGATGTGGATGGGGGCATGCTCACCCCCCCTGGTAGGGAGGTAGGGAGGCATTGTTGGGCAGATCACGACTGGGTCTTCCTTTGCAATCCGTAATGGACAGTAGCCCCTGCCAATTGCGTCGGACATCGGAGCCAGTGTAATAAGATTCCGGCATGTTTGATGGCTCTGCGGAAGTGGTAGCGGGACTTCAGCCATAGCCTTGGGGTTGGCTGTGATAGCCCTGTGTGTGCTAGCCCTGTCCTTTAGCTTAGCGCTAACCTCAGTGTTAATCCAGGGCTTTTGATTGGGAAAGCAGCGAACCTTCACTGTGGGGACAACTTTGGTGATGCATTTCCTAATGAAGCCGGTGACGGAGGTGGTTAGCTCGCCGATGCTGTCGGCGGAGTCCAGGAATATATTCCAGTCAGCGCTAGCAAAGCAGTCCTGTAGCATAGACTCTGATACGGAGGACCATTTCTCAACGGAGCGCATCACGGGTACTTTCTGTTTGAGTTTCTGCTTTTAGACAGGAAGCAGGAGTATAGTCATGATCTGATTTGCCGAAATGGGGGACGAGGGAGGGCTTCGTATGCTTGCTTGTGGGTAGAGTAACAGTGGTTCTAGGACTTTATCGCCCCTAGCGGCGAAGGAGACGTGTTGATGGAAGTTCGGCATCACGTGTCTTAATGGCACAGAATTAAAATAACCGGCAACAAGGAAAGTAGCCTCCAGGTGCATGGTTTCCGGCTTGTTTATAGCCTTGTACAATTCGTTAAGTACCAGCTTGTAGTTTTTCTTGTCCTGGGGTGGAATATATACAGCAGTCACGATAACAGCTGAAAACTCTCTCGGGAGGTTAAGGGCCGGCATTTGACCATCAGGTATTCCAAAATGGGTGAAGAATGGGTTGAGACTTCTACTGCGCTAGAGTCAGGGCACCATTTGCTGTTGATGAAGAGGCATACACCTCTCCCTATCAATTTCCCTGAATCTAATGTCCTGTCCGCTCTGTGAATGGAGAATCCATCGAGTTGGATAGCCATGGGGGGTATCTTGTCTGAAAGTCATGTTTCAGAAAAGCAGAGAATATTGGAGTTACGAGGGTCCCGTTGATAGCAAATCCGTGACCAGAGGTCATCCATCTTATTATCAAGTGACTGTACATTGGCCAATAGAATGGAGGGAAGAGGTGGCCGGTTTTCCCTTCGCCTTTAATCTCGGCAGGACTCCCCTCTCCTGCCTCTTTTTTACCGGCTTTTCCTATTTGGTAGCCCGAAAATTGGGTCGAAATTCCACAAAGAGCCCAGGGCAGATGAGTCGAAGTTGAAGCCGGAATTGACGTTAGTAACTGCTGGTCTGATTTTCTAAAGTTCTTGTCGATCATAAGAAATGATAGCGGATACATTTAGTGCAAAAAAACGAAAGATAAACACAGAATCACAAAATAGCAAAGTTGGGTGAAAGCAGTATGGCGCCATTAAGTCAAGTTGTCCCTTTGTTTTCTTTACATCTATGCTAAATAAAAACAGCCTTCCAAGACCAAGGGTAAATGTTTAAAAATGTAATGCAACAGCAGCTGGCATGAAAGTATGCAGAACTAAAGACTGCTGAAATATTTAACAAGTTTGACCTTAAAGGTAGACTCAGCGATATGATGGAGAAACAGCATAGAAAGTAAACAGAATAGTGGGTCAATTTCCGCAACAACTAAGAGCATTGAAGTGCGAGGCTCAACTTCTCTGTTTTGGTCCCGTGGCTCCCACGCTGTAAGAATGTGAAGCGAACCCGTGCACATGCACACATACTGTGTGTGACAATGTGAGAACGAAGTCTTGAATCTCGCTCATCTCAATATCTGCGGTGCTGCTCTTGGCAATGTTATTTCGCTGAGTCTACCTTTAATGTCACAAGACCAAAAAATTACGTAAAAACTTCAAGAGAGGAAGTAGATTTCCAAAACCCTTAGCGTCAGAGCGGCTGAACTGAGAAGCAAGGCTAAGGAGCGGATAAAGCCAGTCAGTCCATCAGTAGAGGAGACCCACTGGGCACAGACGTAAATTCAACATCTATTCCACGTTGGTTCAACGTAATTTCATTGAAATGGCATGGAAACAACGTTGTTTCAACCAATGTGTGCCCAGTGGGGCCATTCTAGCCCAGTCACTTCAGCTCGCAGCATATATCAGTGGCGCTGTCATCAGGACGTGGAGTCATTGTATGCCAGGAAAATAAATCTAAATGCCAAATGAAATAAGTTTGATTACATACTCGCAGAGGGCACATATTAGTGTTCAAATGACACAATCTAGCACTACTCTCAGAGACTTTCCAATCCCCAAATTGTCATCCAGTCCACCTAATTAAATCTTGTCTTTTTTTTATTTTCTTTAAAGGTTACACAAAATTAACGGGAATGGATATAAACTAGGTTTGATCCCAGCTCTGTTTACTGAAATTACAGCTATGACTTTATACTGTCACTCCAGCAAATCAACAGCTTAATTTCAAAGGGACGTGCTCGTGAAATTATGTACAATATATTGCATATTCATTCATTTATTAGTTCATATATAGAGTACTTTAGTTCTCTCCCTCTTTCCTCCCTTATTCCCATATTATCTGCTGTTGTGGTTCTTGGCTTTAATACAAATCCACTATAGGACAGTGGGGATGGAAAGAGAGAGGGTGCGAGAGACAGCTACAAAATTTCATTGTGGTGAAATCACCTGAAAAGGCGCTTGGCAGTGTATGAAGTTGGGCAGAGAGAGGCAGAAACCAATCAAAACAGGTCCATCTCATCTCATCTTCCCGCTGTCTGGGAGAAAAGCTATGACAGCGCCGCTGGTACTAACTCACCTTTCCCATCCTGGACAAGAGCGGAGCGGGTGAAGAGGTAGTGTGGGTAGTGAGAGGAGGGTGGGATGGATGGAATGGGGGTGGAGGGATGGGGGGGGACAGGGACCGGTGGTGGGGGCAATGTAATCATATTCCAATTGGAAGTCAGTCAGCTGGAACAACTGAGCCCCACACCAAGAATGGATTTTACATGCAGACTATTACGGCCCAGCCTATTTACTCCAAACTGCCTGGAAATGGCTGGCATTATATGGAGCAGCCAACAGTGAATGTATTCCCAGCAGGTCGATGCTGCTGGCTTATCTTTGTTTTTCTGGAACATTTCTCTGCTTGCTCCTCACTAGCCTGGACCCCATTTGTCCCCTGACCATATCCACTGAGGATCCATCTGCACCTACACAGGAGAGTAGTAGTGTTATGGTGGTGCACCTGAGAAGTGTCATGGGCTCCGCTATGGTTGAGGAATTTGAGAGATGGGCTGGGACAGTTTATTCAATTCACTGCTCACTTGGTTTTCACCTCTCACGCTCCATTTTGCTCTGTTAGGAAAGTGAATTGTTACAAGGGGTGGTGAGCAAATCATGAGACAAAAATAGAGGATAATTTGGAACTGTAATGTACAGCAATATTTTCCATCTGTTCGCGGTCTTGGTGGCACCTTTAAGGGGTGTGAAATCATCAATTAGTCTTTCCATCTGTAATAACTTTGGGAAATGCTTCCTTTCATCGCGGAGATAGATCCCACCTTCTCCAGAATCAATATAGTGGATAATTGAGACAAATCATATTGAGCCAGATGTTGAATTTATATTATCATGCAATCGACTTTAAGAAGGGTATATTGAGGCTACGGTCAACATGATATCCATAATGCAATTTATACATTCCTTCATTAAACTACTCTGCTCTCCAACCCGACACCTAACTTAGTTAACCTTTTACACTGGTCACACAGTGTTTCTTGGTAGTCTTAAACAAATCTACTTTGAAACAAATGTATACATCTCACACACATGGTTATGGGCTTTAAAAAAAGAAGTCGTACCATGTCCGATATAGAGTTGAAATGTATTCCATTTTGAGTTTACATCCCAATATTACACTTTATATACATCACAGAAGACTGAAATATAACAAAACTGTTTGACATAGAAACGTTGGATTTTTTGTGTAAAAAAAAAAAAAGATTTTTTATTAATTAGGAAATTATGAAAAATAATAATAACATTCCACCCATGTGGCCACTAGGTCATTTGACTGCAGGGAATGGTTACAACACTATGAAAACATAATTCATAATCCTGGAATATAATGTATATAGCTTCAGTGATTAAATGCAGTGATTTTGATTGTTACAAATTCTAAGGGTAGGATAAGTAGACCTACATATAAGAAGTCAAAGACAGGAGCTGTGGCCTGCATCATGTTTGTTGCTTGCTATTACTGATGACAACTATGAAGTTTACAGTGCAGTTTATGTTATTCCTATAGTTCACCGTTCTGTCCTTTCATTAAGCCTCTGTAAGGGATTGGAACACAGCCTGGGGC
The DNA here is from genome assembly GCF_964263955.1 of Coregonus lavaretus. Taxonomy (NCBI): domain Eukaryota; kingdom Metazoa; phylum Chordata; class Actinopteri; order Salmoniformes; family Salmonidae; genus Coregonus; species Coregonus lavaretus. The sequence goes on from NC_140019.1 coordinate 6,794,381, forward strand.
TATGTGTTGTGTTCCCATTACACAGAGATGTTGGGTTCATATAATTTGTACATTTAGGTCCCAAACAGCCCTGATGGATGATACAGTATAACATAAACGCCATAACATTTATTGAATTATGAAGAAAAGCTTGATTGCACTGGTAGATGCTCAGCATATCATAATTATCAATACATAAAAAGGCATTTCACAAAATACATTATACAAGTACCTTAAATGCCAATGATTTGGGAAATGTGTTTACCACTTGAAATTGAGGGTGGAATGGATCTGTAAATGGAAACATAACAAAGGCAATTTCACAAAGTGATACAGATCAGGAAAAATCATGAGCTATAATATAATATACTGCTCACAAAATAAATGTTCCAAATTGAATATGAAAGCAGAGATCTGCAACAGATCTACTTTTTAAACAGTGTTATCCTGAGGGATGTTGTATGTAAATGGAGATTCAAACATTGCATTAGCAACCATGCAAAACTCTATTGATAAGTGAGCAAGATCGATTCAACCTGTTGGAGTGACGGAGGACCTTGGGCGTGATGCACACGCCTTTCCCTCCCCTTATATGTTTGCTGAGAGACGGCCTAATTCATAATAATGACAGACGATATCACAGATGGAATATGCAGAGAGGCTTTGTCCCTGTCTCTTGCATGGTGTATAGAGGCTAACCCGCTACTGTAATTAAAACAAGCGGCATGGAATGAGAATTACATGAGCTTTTCAAGGTCTCTCCATTGAGGCCTGCATGGTTTAGGAAGTTGTAGTTCATCACAGGGCCCAGGCACTAGTTGCTGCTGACAGGCCTGTTTCACGCTGGTCTGAGCGTGTGTGTAGTGTACACCTCTCTGGCAGCTCTGAGACTAGACACTTCTCCCTCTGCCTTACTTTTCCCCGCCATTAGATCTGTAGTTCCTTGGGGAGCGATGTGCGTTTGTAGTCAGCAAAATGGCGCAGTGTGTTCTTAGTTGTGATGGGAGAAATGTGTTGCATGTCAAGACAACTTCTTAGCAATAAGGACGACTACTCTGCCCCCCTGTTGGCCCTCTATAGCTTATTATACAGTACATGACACTGGCTGAACTGTAAGTTCACTTTCCCTTTACTTATTAAGGGACTTCGGTACTGTAGATGCTGGTGTGGCCATTTTCTGCACACTCTTCCCCATTCATTCTCCCACAGCCCAGAATGACATTGAAGCAAAGTTAGTCATTACTGGAGGAATTGAAAACCTTCATCTCTCCTCTAGATCTGACACTGGTGCTGCTGCTGTGATGTGGTGACTCATGGCTTCTGACTGTGAGAGATAATAATGTCTGCCAGTCCATAGAGTGTAAATTACCTCTCCCTTATAGATGAGTCAGCGTGGGGTCCTTTTGATTAGAGTCTGCGTCCCAAATGGCACCCTATTCACTACATAGTGCACTACTATTGACCTAACCTGGACTCAGGTGTAGACGTAACATGGTAAAAGTAAATATGGTACACTCCAATTAGTATGTGATGTTACGTTTCGTATGGTATGTATTCATTTGTGGAAGTCCATCATCCATTTTGTATGATATGTTAAGAATTCGAATTTGTTGTGGCTAATGTTAGTTATATAGTTCAGTCTCTCTTGAACAATGGTACTGCCCTTAACCGTCCCTTACCGAAGGATTTAAGTGGAAGAAACATCTTATATTCAATTATTTATCTTTATCGTGTAGGACTGGATGTGATTGGAATTTAAAAACTGATTCCTAGCTCAAAGTTTGAAGTTGTTGTTCTCGCTGTACCTATGAGTTAATTTGCCTTGTCTTCACATATTCATTTTCATTTGGATGTTTATATATATTTCAGTGACCCTTACACACCAGCAATTAAGTCATAGATGGACAATGAGAGAGGACATACAGTGCCTCGCAAAAGTATTCTCCTGAGTGGCGCAGTGGTCTAAGGCACTGCATCGCAGTGCTAACTGTGCCACTAGAGATCCTGGTTCAAATCCAGGCTCTGTAGCAGCCGGCCGTGACCGGGAGACTCATGGGCGGCGCACAATTGGCCCAGCGTCGTCCAGGGTAGGGGAGGGAATGGCCGGCAGGGATGTAGCTCAGTTGATAGAGCATGGCGTTTGCAATGCCAGGGTTGTGGGTTCGATTCCCACGGGGGGCCAGTATAAAATAAATATGTATTCACTAACTGTAAGTCGCTCTGGATAAGAGCGTCTGCTAAATGACTAAAATGTAATGTAAAATGTATTCATCCCCCTTGGTATTTTTTCCTATTTTGTTGCATTACAACCTGTAATTTAAATAGATTTTATTTGTATTTCATGTAATGGACATACACAAAATAGTCCAAATTGGTGAAGTGAAATGAAAAAGATAACTTGTTTCAAAAAATTCTCAAAAAAAAATAACGGAAAAGTGGTGCGTGCATATGTATTCACTCCCTTTGCTATGAAGCCCCTAAATAAGATCTGGTGCAACCAATTACCTTCAGAAGTCACATAATTAGTTAAATAAGGCCACCTGTGTGCAATCTAAGTGTCACATGATCAGTCACATGATCTCAGTGTATATACACCTGTTCTGAAAGGCCCCAGAGTCTGCAACACCGCTAAGCAAGGGGCACCACCAAGCAAGCGGCACCATGAAGACCAAGGAGCTCTCCAAACAGGTCAGGGACAAAGTTGTGGAGAAGTACAGATCAGGGTTGGGTTATAAAAAAATATCAGAAACTTTTAACATCCCACGGAGAACTATTAAATCCATTATTCAAAAATGGAAAGAATATGGCACCACAACAAACCTGCCAAGAGAAGGCCGCCCACCAAAACTCACGGACCAGGCAAGGAGGGCGTTAATCAGAGAGGCAACAAAGAGACCAAAGATAACCCTGAAGGAGCTGCAAAGCTCCACAGCAGAGATTGGAGTATCTGTCCATAGGATCACTTTAAGCCGTACACTCCACAGAGCTGGGCTTTACGGAAGAGTGGCCAGAAAAAAGCCATTGCTTAAAGAAAAAAATAAGCAAACACGTTTGATGTTCGCCAAAAGCCATGTGGGAGACTCCCCATATGGAAGAAGGTACTCTGGTCAGATGAGACCAAAATTGAGCTTTTTGGCATCAAGGCCAACACCTCTCATCACCCAGAGAGCACCCCATCTAACTTGAAGGAGCTGGAGCAGTTTTGCCTTGAAGAATGGGCAAAAATCCCAGTGGCTAGATGTGCCAAGCTTATAGAGACATACCCCAAGAGACTTGCAGCTGTAATTGCTGCAAAATATGGCTCTACAGTCGTGGTCAAAAGTTTTGAGAATGACACAAATATTAATTTTCACAAAGTCTGCTGCCTCAGTTTTTATGATGGTAATTTGCATATACTCCAGAATGTTATGTAGAGTGATCAGATGAATTACAATGAATTGCAAAGTCCCTCTTTGCCATGAAAATGAACCTAATCCCCAAAAAACATTTCCACTGCATTTCAGCCCTGCCACGAAAGGACCAGCTGACATCATGTCAGTGATTCTCTCGTTAACACAGGTGAGAGTCTTGATGAGGACAAGGCTGGAGATCACTCTGTCATGCTGATTGAGTTAGAATAACAGACTGGAAGCTTTAAAAGGAGGGTGGGGCTTGAAATCATTGTTCTTCCTCTGTTAACCATGGTTACCTGCAAGGAAACACGTTCCGTTATCATTGCTTTGCACAAAAAGGGCTTCACAGGCAAGGGTATTGCTGCTAGTAAGATTGCACCTAAATCAACCATTTATCGGATGATCAAGAACTTCAAGGAGAGAAGTTCAATTGTTGTGAAGAAGGCTTCAGGGGGGGGTGGGGGGGGGGGGCATGTTGTGTAAATCAAATGATACAAACCCCGAAAAAAAAAACATTTTAATTCCAGGTTGTAAGGCAACAAAATAGGAAAAATGCCAAGGGGGGTGAATACTTTCGCAAGCCACTGTAACATCTAATTCATAATGCATGGACCATCAAGCTCTGGCCAATTTAAAGTTGAGCAGAAACCTATGCCCAGCCACTCACAAACACCAGTATTCATTGGTTTTCTATTGCAACATCTATAAAGTAAATATAGAGTAAACGCATCAATATATTTATAGCATACATAGTTAAGCGCTGATTGTACAAAGTGCTGGGTTAGTATTGGTAGACCAGCGTGATAGCGTGATATGGATTAATCAGTGCTGTGTGAAAGCCTTAAGGTAAAGCCTTTAGCCCCAGGTAAGATTATTTAACAATGTGGCTATGTCCTGTATGTGGAGCATGCAATATATGTTTATTCATCTTTCAATATAGTAGAATTGAAGCAAAACAAAGAGCCACTGAAAATACCACACACATTATTGAAAACTAAAAGGAAAAATGATGACTTATTCATGTGGACCAATAGCGCTTGCATGCGATGTGTAAAATACATGAGTGAGTCAAGTGACCTTGGTTCAACATTAGATCAAGTTTTTTATGACTGCCATACTGTCATTTTGGATTAAACCTTTTTGCATACAGATGTGGCATATGGGATGTTAATGAGAATTACAGTCCCATTTGGACCTGTAATAAATACTAAATCATGAGACTGGGCCCTTGTCAGTTAGTAGTGTGTCTGCTATGCTGCCTAGAACTGGCATGGCTGCTTGTCTGCTGAGCCGTCCCCGGCAAGCAGCAACGGAGCCCCTTCTATTATGTCAGCTGAGCAAGAGTGGTCCTAGGAGGCAGATTTTTATAATTGAGGCAGAGGCAAATGTTGCTCAAGGAGAGTCAGACAGGTCGGCTGACCCCAGCTCGTTGGACTTTAATTGGACTGGGGAAAGGGCATTATGTTTCTCTCTCCTCCCTCCCTGGGAGTCCCCCCCACCTCCCCTCCTGCCTCGACACATCCTGCTTGCAGTAGACCAGCCTCCCACCCTCGGTATGGCACCACTTGTTTTCCAGTAATGTCAAATGTGATAGAGAGAACCGTCTTATCATGTCTTTGGACCATGGTCACTATTCAGGAGGCTCTCTATCTCTATACATTATTTCTCCTGAACATCTTCTTCTCTCCTGCCTGCCTGATTGTGATGAGTACATGAACTCATGTAACAGAGATCTGGGGATAACAAAACATTGCATTGAAGTTTTTCTGGTTCTAATTCCTTTTCGATTTGGGCATTTGGGTATACAAATCCTTTCAAATGCGAGGAAGGGTAATCCGCAGAGTGTCTTCCGCTGTGATGCGGTGTGCTTTGTTTGGCAGCCCGTGAAAGGAAACAGAGGGAATCGTACTCGTCCTCCTGTGTAGAGGGAAACATTTCCTTTGAAATGTCTAAATGGAAGAGAAGACCTCCCTCAAGGCAAGACTTATTGAGATATAAATTCTCTGTCACCTACGCTTTTAAATTCCATAGCTTCGATTTGCTGTGGAGGGGAAAAGGGAATGGGAAAAGCCAATCAAATCTTTTCCCTTCAGAAGCCCATTTACTATACTACCTGGGCTAGTGACTCACCATCATCACAGTCAAAAGCACCAGAACAGAGCATAGGATCTGCCAAGAGAATTGTTTACATAACATTGTCACATCAAAACACTTTGATTCGTATTATCTTTAGTACATATCAAAATGTCCCATTTTCTCTTTCTCTTTCTGTAATATTGAAAGTCTGCAGTCTGCTCCTAAATGCTTATTTCTCCATAGGCAAAATCAGATCAGCGCTAATTTCTTTCTTCCCTAGTTTTATTTAGATGAGGCCTGTTGTATGTCAGACAGCATAATATAATGTGACATGATAACGGCAAGTTTCTATCTGTCACTGTACTATATTCACTTTCATCATACCTCTACTTTATCTCTTGAAGTGGAAAACATGGCACAGTATATGATCTCTCATACAGAGTAGTAGTGGTCTTCACGTATCCAACAGCCCCGCAATTCCGAGATATGAACTGGGACCCGAGGTGGTCCGGGTCCTAAATTCTGAATTTTGTCTCGGATCTGGATCAGGTCTGATATAATTGTCACCGGTCTTGGGTATGTGCAATAAAAATGTATTTACAGACTGGACCCGATTGGACCTGTCCTCTGTTAATTTAGTGTTTGTGTGATGCACAAGCTTGTTATCTGTTGCAACTCGAGAAAACGTATAGCTTATGTCCAGCTGAAACTAGTTCCGTCTGCTCACCTCACGTGCGCCAGCTGCTGAGGAGAGAGAGAGTGTGTTGATTGTGAAGATAGAGTCCTTTTTCAATTAAGTAAAATGAAAGTTAGAGGAGAAAGAGTTTAGTGAAAAGAAGCCGACAAGGGGAATGTCCTCGGGGACAAGTTTTAATATTGTAGTGGACAAAGATGAGAAGAAAATTTGGTGTGGCCAAATGGACTGCGTGCAACTCGCTATTCAGGTTTGATGCAATTTTCTACCTTTCATTTATTTATTTTTGTATTTATTATCAATTGTTTAGTCATTATTATTATTATTGTTAATCAATATTATTATTGTAGGCCTATTTAATCATCTAAACCAATTCTTTAAATAGCCTATGCAAAAAGTGTTTTGTTTCATTTTGTTGAGACATTTTCATTGCTAAATTAAGTTCTAACTTTCTTTTTAATTCTGTAAACCGTATTTAGTTTAAGGTTAAAAGTAGGCCTTTTGTAAAATAAATAGCATTAGCCTAGAGCTGTCATTTGTTGGGTAGGCCTATGGTAGGCAATGGCCTTTGTTGGTAATAGCTGCAATATAGGCCTAGCCTGTTCAAACCTTTTTTGAAGGTTTCATTCTGTTGAGCCATTTTTGTTGGCCAAATTAAGTTCCAGCTGTAATGTTGCGTTTGCCGCAATATAATATAACTACTGGTAGGCCTACTATGCTACTCGCACTCAAACCAGGCCTAAGCTTGTCTCCCTTATTATTTATTTTAAAAAATATAAATATCATACAGTGGACGCACGCCTAGGCCTATAGGCCTATATGCATGCAATGCCCTGATGCATTTAGCACTCAAATCTCCAACAGCTGAACCGTGAGGTAGACAATTATTGTTTTAGGAAAGTAAAAACCAATAAAACAATAACGTTTTGAATATGCTACACATTGAAACACAACAAATATATAAAAAATTATAGGCAGTTTTTAAGGACATATCGCTTGTTTAGGCCTATTTGGAGGTTTCTTTCTCTCTCTGTTTCTATTCTCGGATCTGAACGGGTCTCTTGGATCCGAACCAGCACGGGTCTGTTCGGGTCTGTTTTTCATGGTCCTTTTCGGAACGTGTCTGACTGTCCTCGGGTCCATTCGGAACAGGTCTCTGTTTTTTGAAAATTAATATATGCATATTGGGTCGGGTGGGAAAGCCACGGATCCATTTCGGAACATTATATCTGGTTTCAGTCTTTTAAGTTTACACTGAAAGCATTTTTCCATTCCGAAACTTAATTCCAAAAATATATATACATTTTTCTTTTACACTGTTTGGACTTAGGCGACCCCAAAAAAATGCTTAGGTGGCCCATCATAGGATTTCAATGGCAGAAAAATCCCTGTGCGTCGGTGTGGGTGTGCATGCAAGAGTGCATGTGTGTTTGGATTGTCCCACTGATTGATCTGCCCATCCATACAACACCTCCTCTCCTTTACATTATATGTCCACACGGTTAGCTAGCTACCTCCTGCCGGGAGTCAGATGTGCCCGTGGTCCATAAACGCTGACGTTTACATTGGAGGGCATTATTCTATGGAAATGGAGATCAGCCTGGCCCCACAATGACCTCTCCCAGACCTTTCTCGCTCCAAGGGGGTTTGGTCCGCTGACTTATACGTTGCACGGTGAGAACAGAGGATTACACATAAGTTCTCACCAGAAGCAGCATCAGTGTGTTTCTGTGTGATACTGTAGCAGATCTGCACTGAAGCAGCTCAGTAAGTGTTTCACGGGAGACCTACTCAACAGGAGGCTGGATTCTAATTAAGAGTCATCAGGGATAAGAGCTTGTGAGGAACACGGTGCTTAATACAGCTCTTTAATAAGCAGGAAGCACAGCACATCGCTGTGCGTGGTAGCAGCCCCATGACATCTGTAACTCGCAGCTTGGATCTCTGAGGGCTAGTTTGTGATTTACAGTATGCATGAAAATGTGCAGCTTGGATTTTTCCTGTCAAGAGACATTCATGTTTTAGGCGTAGGCTAATCTGTGACTATGTTTTGTTCCTATGTTAATCAAGATGAGATCTTAGTTGATTTGTTTTGCGTTTATTATATTGAAACTACTTATTTTTTGATAGATAACAACAGAAATTGGTATAGTGGTTTTGGGGGTGTGTTCTTCAGTTTTCAATGCAACATTCCTTTGATTGTTTTTCACAGCATTTGTGGTTGGGTTGGCCATTTAGGTAAGTGGAAAACCCTCCATTATCTTATCTTTGGGGTTAGAATTGAGCATCCCTATTCCTGGGAGTTTTCCGTAAGCGTTCCCAGATCATGCCAATGCCAGCAGACACCCATGTGCCAGTAGGGGCAGGAGGGCCTGACGGAGAGAATTTGTGTCTGGGCTGTCTATGCTGCTCAGGCTCACCCCAGTCAGGTCTCTGCTCTCATCAGGGCACAGGAATTGATGGCTGTCAGCGCTGTGCTGAGATGGCACTTCCCTACACCACATGCCTCGGCCAAGGTTAGCCAGGCGCTGTGACATCATCAGTGACTCGCCTCAGGCCCGCATGCTTTGTTGTCTGCCCACATTTGTCGGTTTGTTTGTTTGTAAATAGAAAAGCCTGTTTTAATCGATTGGCCATCAAGGTAACCAGCGAACGCAGATTTGTTGTATTTAACCTTTGCCTAAAAATAAAAAAATACTGTCTTTTGACAGTAACCAACCAAACCTCTTTATACTGTATTTAGAGGGAATCTACTAATGTGACATCACCTTCCTCAAGCATGGTTCTTCACATGAGGAACACTTATCTTATTAGCAATCTAAGCCCACAACAATTCTATGTTACCAGAACATGGTGTCGCATGTTCTTCTTCCATACACTTACCTTCTTGCATCCACTTACCGGAGTGTTTTCTATCCTAAATCTGGTCCCATCTTAAATACCTGTAGTGCCTAGCTACCTGTGGGCTAGCTCCTCATCCAAGAGCAGCGGTATCTGTATAGGCAGGGCCCTGCTAAATTGTCACATCACATGATTTGGCGCTGGCTGTGTGGGGGCCTCCTGGGAAAATGCATAGGCCCCAGATTGCGGAGGTAAGCGTATCGTGACAGAGGACCTTAAGGGAAAAATGAAAACCTCACAGAGCCCACAGGGGAAAGGAGGAGAAGGAGGTGGATGTGGGGCCTGCCTAGGCGGGAGGGAATGGGGACTCCCTGTAGGGACGGTGTGTGTGTGGCTCACTGTGCCTCCTTCAGGTGCTGCAAGACAAGCTACGCTCCAGTCCAGCTCCCCCTGTTCCCTTTACTCCTCCAGAGAGCTCCACACAGTCCTGTGATTATGCAAAAATATTCCCACACAGCCATTCGGCCCAATTGAAACTTCCCCTTCCAGTTGTTCCAGACAGTGTTGGCTCTGCTTCCCCTGAAACAGCAACAACACACAGATTTGGCTCCTTGTCGCAAATCAATGTGTTTGATTCAGGTTCTGTTGGAGCATTAGCTTTGAAATGGAGGTTTGGAAAAGTGCTTGAGGATTCTGCGGAAATGCAGTGGCGGCCCCCTGCCTAGGCAGTCTGCTGTTATGCACCTGCCTCATGCATGATAATGGAATAGTACTGTTGTTGTGTCCCCGTAAAACAGAGGACACATAGGAACTGCAGCCAGCCTGGAGTATGGATGTCTGAAGTTAAAGGGGCAGTGCCGTTAACTTTTTTATTTTTGTAATTATAGTTCCACACTCTGAAATTGTGAAAATGATGATAATGCCCTTTTTGTGTTAGAGCTGTTTGAGAAAAAAAACGCCTGGAATTTCAGCCTGTTCGGGTGGGATGTAATTTTGGCCCGCCTCATAACGTCACCCGTTGATCTGATTATAATAAACCAATTAACGTTCATTGTTTATTTACATATTCCCTCCTAGTTTTGGTGCTGGTCCCGCCCAAAAGCAAGAGAGATTGTGCAGTATAGCTGCCTTTGCACTGTATTCCATCCGAACAATCACTTTGTCTGATTTGGCTGTGATCAATTTTTCATAATCAACTGTCAGAGAAGTTCAGTCGAACCTCCTGCACAGCACACTTTGCATTGGACTACATTGCAAATCAGGCTAGGTAAACATGGATTTCCCAGCAGCTCCTCCAAGCATTGCATGGATCTTGAAATCGGCAGCAGCAGCAACCATTCATGAAGTAAGTGTTTAGATAGTTATTCTTCTATTATAAGTAAAAGGAAATGCTATTCATGGGTTGCATGCTTTGTCACAATATTGTTTTGAACGTTCTCTTGAAGACTGATGCCCAAATGAACGTTATACTAGCTACTCAATGGCATTCTCTGAGCCGCCATGTGCTGATGAAGATTTAGAAAGAAACGATGACATTTATAAATTAGGCAAATCATTAGTAGGAAAACCTCACTGTGATGTTGCCAGATTGACTTTAGATGGAGTATAACTTTAGCTAGCTAGCTAACATTGAGGGACAGGACCAGATTTTATCTAGTTGTTTCCTACTAATTACTTGCCTAATTTAGCAATGTCATTGTATTTCCAGGCCACTATAGATTATATTATAAAATATATATATATAGGTCCATCCCCAAACCATCACACTACCACCACCATGCTTGACCGTTGGTATAATGTTCTTACTGTTGAATGCAGTGTTTTGTTTTCGCCAGGCATAATGGGACCCATGTCTTCCAAATAGTTATACTTTTGACTCATCTGTCCATAGAACATTCTTCCAAGAGTCTTGATGATCATTCAGGTGCTTCCAGGTGCTTTTTGGCAAACTTGAGTCAACTCTTTGGATGACCAAAACACTGCATTCCAAAGTAAGAACCTCATACCAATGGTCAAACATGGTGGTGGTAGTGTGATGGTTTGGTGATGCTTCGCTGCCTCAGGACCTGGACGACTTGCTTTAATAGAAGGAACCATGAATTCTGCTCTGTATCAGAGAATTATACAGGAGTATGTCAGGCCACCCATTTACATTTTAGTCATTTAGCAGACGCTCTTATCCAGAGCGACTTACAGTTAGTGAGTGCATACATTTTCATACTGGCCCCCCGTGGGAAACGAACCCACAACCCTGGCGTTGCAAGCGCCATGCTCTACCAACTGAGCTACAGGGGACATCTGTGAGCTGAAGCTGAAGCACAGTTGGTTCATGCAGCAAGACAATGATCCAAAACACACAATTAAGTCTACATGAAAATGGCTAAAATACAACAAATTTGAAGTTTTGGAATGGCCTAGTCAAAGTCCAGACCTAATCCCAATTGAGATGTTGTGGCAGGACTTGAAACGAGCAGTTCATGCTTGAAAACCCACAGTTCTGCATGGAAGAGTGGGCCAAAATTCCTCGCGTTTGGTTGCAGTCATTGCAGCTTAAGGTGGCACCACCAGTTATTGAGTGTAAGGGGGCAATTACGTTTTCACACAGGGGAATTGGGTGTTGCGTAACTTTTGTTAACTAAATAAAAGAAGTATCAATTTTTTTGTTATTTGTAAACTCAGGTTCCCTTTATCTAATATTAGGTTTTGGTTGAAGATCTGATAACATTCAGTATCAAAAATATGCAAAAATAGAGAAAATCAGAACGGGGACAAATACTTTTTCATGGCACAATGGAGCACTGGCAGTTTACAATAAAGAAAACTGAATTGCAGTACATCTGTTTACTATGTTATGTAAATAACTGACGAGAATTTATGAAGAATGACAACAACCTTTCATTGCAGTCTGGTTTCTTTATTTACTTTCAACAACAGAATTCAAGAGTGCTTACCCATTAGAAAAATTGAAATAAGTTATAATCTCCAGAAATAGACTTTGTGATGATACTAAAGATTACACCATTGCATCTCAGAGGCCTAACACAGCAAGTAATACTACGTTTACTTAGTATTGCTTACTGTGTTTGGCCTCAGACACAAAGGCATATAGTCTCCCTTCTAGATAATCATGGAATTCTGCAATAGATGGCAGACAGGGTATAGGCCAAGATGGTCCACCATGTAAACAGGCTGTTCAGGTCCTGCATATTCTGCATATTCTGGTGACCTACTGAAAGCAGTACAACAATGATATAGTAAATTAAGATGCATTATGTATACCTTTTTGTTTTGATGACAATTCAAAGTAGCCTACACACCTGTGGAAGTTTGTCACTTTCAGGGTCCAACTCCAGCTCCAACTGACAGGTTGAATACCATGTGCATATTTTTTTTTTTAAGGAGTAATGGGGTGGGCTGTAGACCACACTATCAGCCAATCATGCTGTGTATGTAAATATCTAATTTCATATTCATTTTTGTTTCCTAACGCCCACACCACCAGACTGAGCATTTCAGTGGTCCAAGGAGGCTCAGGGAAATACATGATAAAACATATATTTTGGAGAATACACAGTGATTTATTAGAAATAAAGTGATGATTTAAAAATAAAAAGACTGCATGGGGGATTTAAACGAACAGATCCATTTCCATTCAGTCCCTCATCGAAGCTTTTAATTATGAACATAACAATCTGTTATGATGCAAAATGTCTGGACAAAAATGTGTCATATTATGCTCAGGTATTCTGAGGGCGGACTGTGTTCAAAGCAAGACTGTCTGAGATATTCGTAATACGACTAGCCTATAGATGGATAAATATTCTCACAGAAAGAAAATTATGCATAACATCCGCTATCAACCCAAGACATTTTATGCAATAAGATTCAATTGAACATGAGAAGAGGAATGGAAAACAGTCCAGTGTCAGATTAGTTACATTTCTTCCAGTGAGTGGAGCGGTTTAGAGTGGGTAGCTCTAAGCTCTGCAGCTAGGGAATAAGCAGTCATCAGGCGTATTACAAAGGACCGATTTGGGCATGTCTTGGCGGGCTGCTAAAAATATTTTAGCCACTGTGCTCTTTGTGTGGAGTACAGTGCCTTTCCTATTTTGTTGCATTAAAACCTGTAATTTAAATTGATTTTTATTTGGATTTCATGTAATGGACTACACAAAATAGTCCAAATTGGTGAAGTGGAATGAAAAAGATAACTTGTTTCAAAAAATTCTAAAAAATAAATAACGGAAAAGTGGTGCGTGCATATGTATTCACCCCCTTTGCTATGAAGCCCCTAAATAAGATCTGATGCAACCAATTACCTTCAGAAGTCACATAATTAGTTTAAAAAAGTCCACCTGTGTGCAATCTAAGTGTCACATGATCTGTCACATGAGCTCAGTATTTATACACCTGTTCTGAAAGGCCCCAGAGTCTACAACACCACTAAGCAAGGGGCACCATGAAGACCAAGGAGCTCTCCAAACAGGTCAGGGACAAAGTTGTGGAGAAGTACAGATCAGGGTTGGGTTATCAAAAAATATCCGAAACTTTGAACATCCCACGGAGCACCATTAAATCCATTATTAAAAAATTGAAAGAATATGGCACCACAACCTACCAAGAGAGGGCCGCCCACCAAAACTCACGAACCAGGCAAGGAGGGCATTAATCAGAGAGGCAATAAAGACACCAAAGATAACACTGAAGGAGCTGCAAAGCTCCACAGCGGAGATTGGAGTATCTGTCCATAGGACCACTTTAAGCCGTACACTCCACAGAGCTGGGCTTTACGGAAGAGTGGGCAGAAAAAAGCCATTGCTTAAAGAAGAAAAATAAGCAAACACATTTGGTGTTCGCCAAAAGGCATGTGGGAGACTCCCCAAACATATGGAATAAGGTACTCTGGTCAGATGAGACTAAAATTGAGCTTTTGGCCATCAAGGAAAACGCTATGTCTGGTGCAAACCCAACACCTCTCATCACCCCGAGTACACCATCCCCACAGTGAAGCATGGTGGTGGCAGCATCATGCTGTGGGGATGTTTTTCATTGGCAGAGACTGGGAAACTGGTCAGAATTGAAGGAATGATGGATGGCGCTAAATACAGGGAAATTCTTGAGGGAAACCTGTTTCAGTCTTCCAGAGATTTGAGACTGGGACGGAGGTTCACCTTCCAGCAGGACAATGACCCTTAGCATACTGCTAAAGCAACACTCGAGTGGTTTAAGGGGAAACATTTAAATGTCTTGGAATGGCCTAGTCAAAGCTCAGACCTCAATCCAATTGACAATCTGTGGTATGAATGAAATATTGCTGTACGCCTGCGGAACCCATCCAACTTGAAGGAGCTGGAGCAGTTTTGCCTTGAAGAGTGGGCAAAAATCCCAGTGGCTAGATGTGCCAAGCTTATAGAGACATACCCCAAGAGACTTGCAGCTGTAATTGCTGCAAAAGGTGGCTCTACAAAGTATTGACTTTGGGGGGGTCAATGGCTATGCACGCTCAAGTTTTCAGTTTTTCTGTCTTATTTCTTGTTTGTTTCACAATAAAAAATATTTTGCATCTTCAAAGGGGTAGGCTTGTTGTGTAAATCAAATGATACACACCCCCCAAAAATCAATTTTAATTCCAGGTTGTAAGGCAACAAAATAGGAAAAATGCCAAGGGGAGTAAATACTTTCGCAAGCCACTTTATATGAGTCTGTGGCCCTGTGGGCAGTCTCACTTAAGCTAGTGGCTGCTTGGCCCCTAGAAAGATTTCATAGTGCAATGTTCTCTCTGGCCTCATCTTCCATACAGTGAGAAAAGACTGGATCCGTCTTGTCCTTATACTGTTATGTTTCACCACACTGTGTATAGCCTGATGAAACTGATTTCCTTGGAGCTATTCTTGGAATAGGTCATCAGGGCACAGACATTCTGCAAACAGATGTGAATATTTCTATGTCATTTCTGTGTCATTGTTCTTATTTATGTAATTTACATATTCATTGTAGTTTAAGAACGCCATAGATAGTGCATCTATAAAAAAAAAGATTTGTTGATGCTATGGAAACCCACAGAAACAAGACAGATGTCATGTACTTCACTAGTAAATAGAGCTCCAGTGAAGCCTACAATGCCTAGGGCTAAACTTTATGAACTCATAAAACAAACCTTGATAAAAGCCACAAAATAAAACTGCTATGTTGAAATGTACATCGAATGAGTAGCTACTAGCCTCATTTAACCAGGGCTCCGCTAAATGCCACCACCCATATGACTAATAACCAGACCAATTAGCTCATCCCTGGGACTTCAAAGTTATTCAATTTCCTAACTTTCAGCTACTTTACCTATGTAGTGCAAATTAATGCAAGTGATGATGATTTGCCATCGTAATTCCATCATAAAGATATTCACATCACATACAGATGCGGTCAAATATGTTGGCGGCACCCTTGCGATTTACAATGCAATGGAGTGTTTTCTCTTTTCAAAACTGGTTGAATGGCTATGTTTACCCTGTAGGCAGCTGCAACTTACCACAGGTGAGAGAACTTACCTGTATTAACGAGAATCACTTGCCTCCAACCACATTAGAATTTTTTACAATTTATTCTTTAAACTGAAAAATCTCTTTCATGTGCAAGTATAAATCAAACAGATACACGTGTGAACACCGAAAGTTATTTATTTTAGAATAAATAGTGAATCATGCAAGCGTGCCAATATGCTTGACCTACTGTGAGTTAAGATTTATTTTTAAGTAAGAGTCCCATGATGGTTCACCTCAGATGCTTTGCTTTACATTAATTCATGGGCCAGATTGCACACAACTTCAAATATTTGCTTATACGGTCCATTTTGAGATCAGTGCAGTCTTGGATCTAATAAGATTGGACGTTCATTCTGCTTGATGTGGATTATGCTAAAAGCACTGTACTTGGCTCAGGTTTCTTCTTTTTCAAAATAACTTTCAAGTAATATCCACTCCTGAGCACCGCTTATTGAGTAGACAACTACCACTGCATGAACAGTGTCATGTTCACTTGAATGCATTAGAAAGTGCCAGTGTGCCTCACACTCCTGGTGGATGAAGTGCCATGTGAAGAGAGTGCATCAATAGATTTAAAGCTACCTTTTAAAGCTACTTTTATTAGACAAAATCCCATCCTATCAACCATGTTTTTAAAAGTGTACCCAGAGCATGAAATAGAAAAATGAAGCATTAACAATCAATGCGATTGTACTGGAGATGGATAGGCCTATCTCTCCTTCGAAAACAGACTCCCTGAGTTACAGATTCATCAAAGTATAAAGAAGGCTCCAGATGCTGTTAGTTCCTAAAAACAAGTGTATTTTCTATTTAGGTTTCTCTAAATCTCTTTAGATTCTCTACAGATTTCTGTTTAGATAACTCCACGGGTAGCCGAGGATTTGAGCGATTGCTGAAGAATTCTCAGAGTTGTTGTTTTTCACAGAGTAACAACCAGAAGTTATACAACATGTTTTTTTTCTCCACTTTATTACTAGACTAGTGCTACTTTGGTGAAGGCAGCCTAAATATTTCAGGGATCCAAAAAGGTTTTCCTTCAAATAAACAGTATTAAAATTCCATTTGCTTTCTACAAACCAACTTAGTTCTTCACCTTTTTACCGCTTTGATGGAGGTGATGTCTTCCTACCAGTAGTCAGTAGTGAGTTGTGTCTGATAGTAAATCAAACTGAGTACTTAACCTATTTTTGTGGGTTTAAATATACATTTAGATAACAACGCATAGAGAAAAATCTTCAAACATAGTGATGTTTACACATATTCTAATGTGTGCATATTATGTTTTCAAGAATCTACAGCCTGATTATAAGACTTGTTTATAACGGTGCCCACAGAGATGTTCATTTAGCCTACTTAAATTAGGAATTTTTCCATACACCCATTTTACCTTTAAAGCAGCAGGTATTCTAAAGACTCCTAGATGTGAGGAGCCGCCCTTTGAACCCGTGCTCCTTTCAGATCAACATCAGAGCACTTTAGAGAGAGTACACTCTTAGGTCAAATATGTACTGTAGATAACACAGGAGGTTTGTGGCACCTTAATTGGGGAGAACGGGCTCGTGGTAATGACTGGAGCGGAATCAGTGTAATGGTATCAAATACACTACCGTTCAAAAGTTTGGGGTCACTTCGAAAGAAAACAACTCAACTAGTCTCAAGAAGGCCAGTTTTATTGCTTCTTTAATCAGCACAACAGTTTTCAGCTGTGCTAACATAATTGCAAAATGGTTTTCTAATGATCAATTAGCCTTTTAAAATGATAAACTTGGATTAACAAACACAATGTGCCGTTGGAACACAGGACTGATGGTTGCTGATAATGGGCCTCTGTCCGCCTATATAGATATTCCATAAAAAATCAGCCGTTTCCAACTACACTAGCCATTTACAACATTAACAATGTCTACACTGTTTTTCTGACCAATTTGATGTTATTTTAATGGACAACACAATTGCTTTTCTTTCGGACATTTCTAAGTGACCCCAAACTTTTGAACGGTAGTGTACATCAAACACATGGTTTCCAGGTGTTTGATGCCATTCCATTTGCTCTGTTCTGGCCATTATCATGAGCCGGAACCCCCCCTCAGCAGCCTCCACTGGTAGATAAGGTCAAGGTCTTGCTTCTTTTAGAGAATATACACCAACTTGTTGTATTCATCAATTAGCTTTGCATTAGTGCACTGGTCCATCATGGATGACTTACTCCATACCAGATACAGTATATTCTCCTCCAATCCACATGGCTTATGGGGTCGGTGGTTTGTTAGTCCACAGCTGGTAGTAATGGTAAAAAAATACTATGGTGACTTTGCTGGTTCATGCTGAGCATTTCTTCATGGTACTGATCATCTTCCATTTGGTCATGGTGCTGCAAATAGTAGAGGGTGACTCTGTTAATTCATTAATCATGTGTATCTTCTGAAAGCCAAGCTTAGCTGTACACTGTACTGTAGTATCAGTGCGACAGAACCCCTTTCAGGTATGGAACGCCGTTTGGATCTAAGCTTTTAATTTAACGTGTCAAATAACTCAATTCTATTTTAGAATGTTGTGTGTGCTGAATTTGCATGCACAAGCCAAGTGCCACCACAACAGCCAATAATAGCACTGTCAAAGCTGTATAAAAAAAGTATATATACAGTACCAGTCAAAAGTTTGGACACACCTACTCATTCCAGGGTTTTTCTTTATTTTAACAATTTTCTACATTGTAGAATAATAGTGAACTCATCAAAACAATGAAATAACACACATTGAATCATGTAGTAACCAAAAAAGTGTTAAACAAATCAAAATATATTTTATATTTGAGATTCTTCAAAGTAGCCACCCTTTGCCTTTGTCATGAGCCCTCTCACTCCACTGGGTTACCACCTTAATTTGTTTCCACTATCTTCCACTCTGCTCACCTCTCTCTCTCTACTCAGCCTAACCAGCTCCACCTGTCCCTGCTCTGCTCGGCTCTAATTACTCTGCCAGCTGCGCTGCATTACCCACTAACCTCTCCCAGCATTTAAGGCCCTGTCTTTCAGCTCTCCGGTGTCAGATCGTCTGCAAAGCTCACACCCGGAACCTGTTTGCTCGCGCTTCTGGCTCACCCTGGTTTTGTGACCCCGGACCTGCCTGTTTTTTGGATACTCTTCTGCCTCAGGAGATCCAGACCTGCTTCTGCCATTACGACTCCTGACTACTCTTCAATCCCGGTAACTCTGACCAGCCTTCTGCCTTGCTACTACGTATTTTGGATTGCCCTTGAACTGTACTGCTGCCTTGTTTCATTCCGCCCTGTTGTGTCTGTGTTTCCCCCCCCCCAGGACTTCTGGACCACCCACCACCGGCTTCATAGGACGCATCGCTGCCACTGGGGGGGGCACAGACCCAGCACATTGGACGGGATCCCTGTTACCCCTGGAGCCTTCATTCACTCCCTACTTCCCTTTTCCCTTAAGTTTAATAAACTTTCTGGTGTGACGCAATTGTGGTCCTCTGGTCGTCTGTCTGAACCGTGACAGTACGATCTGACCATTATGGACTCAGCGCACACTTTCCCCGACATGGAAACCGATGAGCATGAGCAGCAGTTCCAGCAGCAGCAACAACAACTCGCCATGATCTTTCAACTCCTCACCAACCTTACCCCAGCCAGTCTGCCCACCAGCCCTGCTGTCGAGTTACCTGCCCCGGTCATTGCAGCCGCTGCTCCGGAACCCAAGATTGGAAACCCCGAGCGGTTCAACGGCGATTCAACCCAGGTCCGGCCATTCCTGACTAGCTGCCGACTTCAGTTCTCCTTGCAGCCAAGGACCTTCGCCACGGAGGGGGCTAAAGTTGGGTATGCCATCACTCACCTGACGGGCCGAGCTCGACTCTGGGGAACAGCAGAGTTCGAACGTCAAACCCCCGCATGTGCAACCTTCGACCTGTTTGCTGAGGAGATGCTGAAGGTGTTTGACCTGGATTCACCCACCGCAGAGGCGTCTCGTGAACTGTTCAGTATTCGACAAGGCAGACGTACAGTCGCAGACCATTCCATCGACTTCCGAACCCTGGCTAGACGAAGTTCTTGGAACACACCATCGTTGGTGGACGCGTTCTTCCATAGTTTGGCTGACTATATCAAGGACGAGTTGGTCTCCCATGAACTGCCTTCCACTCTTGATGAAGCCATCGCACTGACTGTCAGGATCGACAGAAGGATACAGACCCGTCATCGTGAGAGGGGGCGCCAAGGTCCACCTACTACCGGCATTCGGAGAGATCCGACTGGGCTCCTGTCATCTACTGCCACTCACCCAGGTCAGCTTGATCAGTCTGAGCCTATGGAGATTGGGCGAGCCTCTCTCACTCCTGCAGAGCGCCAGCGCCGCTTCACCTCAAACCTCTGCCTCTATTGTGGAGGTGATGGACATCGTGTGGTAACCTGCCCTTTAAAGGGCCGAAGCTCACCGGGCATAGGGGGAGTCCGGTTGAGTTCAATGACCATCCAGTCCTCCGACCGCAAACCCCTGCTGCAAGTTCACCTCCGCCTCTCTGACTCAACTCACACCCTGGCTGCTCTGGTGGATTCTGGCGCCGAAGCCAACATAATGGACATCAAGCTGGCACGCCAACTGGGACTGGAGAACCTCCGTTTGACACCTCCTATTCCTGCCCGGGCACTGGACGGACACTTACTCGGATCGGTCACTCATGTCACGGCCCCGGTCTCGATGGGGGTGTCCGGAAACCATCAAGAAACTATCCAGTTTCACCTGCTCCCCTCTCCAGGCCAACCCCTCATCCTGGGTTACCCATGGCTCCGCCGGCACAACCCTCAGCTCGACTGGGTGACCGGGGTGATCAGGGAGTGGGGAGAGGACTGCCACCGAACCTGCCTGCTTGCTGCCGCACTACCCCCTCGGCCAGTACCTACTAACTCCGCTCCTGACCTCTCCAATGTCCCAGAATGCTACCATGGTCTCAGAGAGGTGTTTAACAAAGCAAGAGCCACATCTCTGCCCCCTCACCGACCGTACGACTGTGCCATCGACCTCCTCCCTGGAACAGCTCCTCCTAGGGGTCGTCTTTATTCGTTGTCTGCTCCTGAAAGAAAGTCCATGGAGGACTACATCAATGGCTCTCTGTCCGCAGGATTAATCCGTTCATCTTCATCTCCTGCTGGTGCTGGCTTCTTCTTTGTGGGGAAGAAGGACGGATCTCTTCGCCCCTGCATCGACTACAGGGGACTCAACGACATCACAGTGAAAAACCGTTACCCTCTGCCTCTGCTCACCTCTGCTTTTGAGTTGCTCCAGGGAGCCACTGTTTTTACCAAGTTGGATCTCAGAAACGCTTACCACCTAGTGCGGATCCGGGAGGGAGATGAATGGAAAACCGCATTCAATACACCAACAGGCCACTACGAGTATCTGGTTATGCCTTTTGGCCTCACCAATGCTCCTGCTGTGTTCCAGGCTCTAGTGAATGATGTACTGCGGGACATGTTAAACAAGTTTGTCTTCGTTTACCTGGATGACATCTTAATCTACTCCAGAGACCTGTCTGAACACACCCGCCATGTCCAGCAAGTCCTTCATCGTCTTCTGGAGAATTCCCTCTACGCCAAGGCAGAGAAATGTGAGTTTCACGTCAAGACAGTGGCCTTCCTGGGGTACATAGTGGCAGAGGGAAGTATCCAAATGGATCCTGCCAAAGTATCAGCAGTCACTTCATGGCCAGTTCCGGAGAACAGAAAGAAGCTGCAACAGTTTCTGGGGTTTGCTAACTTCTATAGGAAGTTTATCCGGAACTACAGTACCGTTGCTGCCCCTCTCACTGCTCTAACCAGCACCAAGCAACCCTTCACCTGGACCCCAGCAGCCGACAAAGCCTTCAGTACCCTCAAGGTGAGGTTCACCTCCGCTCCCATCCTCCAGATGCCTGATGTGGACCGGCAATTCATTGTGGAGGTGGACGCCTCGGATGTGGGAGTTGGTGCTGTGATTTCTCAGTGGGCTGCGGAGGATAGGAAGCTCCATCCCTGTGCCTTTTTCTCACGTCGGTTGTCCCCCTCTGAGTGCAATTACGACATAGGGAACCGTGAGCTGCTGGCTGTGAAGCTTGCCTTGGAGGAGTGGCGTCACTGGCTGGAGGGGTCCACCATTCCATTTCTCGTTTGGACCGATCATAAGAACTTGGAGTACATCCGCACGGCCAAACGGTTGAACTCCAGGCAGTCCCGCTGGGCCCTGTTCTTCACCAGGTTTAATTTCACTCTGTCATACCGGCCTGGATCACGCAACACCAAGCCAGACGCCCTCTCCCGTCAATTCCAGAAGGATGACACCCCCTCCAAGGACCCTGTGTCGATTCTGCCAAGTCCCTGCATCGTTGCAGCTCTGACCTGGGCTGTTGAGGAACAGGTGCTGGAGGCTCTCCGTAACCAGCCAGGTCCCAGCACCTGCCCAGCTGACCGCCTTTTTGTCCCCGAAGACCTGAGGTCCCAGGTCGTTCAGTGGGGACATGACTCCCGCCTAGCTTGTCACCCTGGCTCCACCCGCACTTACAACCTGCTCGCCCAGAGGTTCTGGTGGCCCTCTCTGAGGAAGGATGTACGGGAATTCGTCCAAGCCTGCCCCATCTGCAACCAACACAAGTCGTCCTGCCAGCCCCCAGCCGGATTGCTGCAGCCCCTGCCTGTGCCCAGACGTCCCTGGTCTCACATCGCCCTTGACTTTGTCACGGGGCTGCCCCCTTCAAGGGGCATGACCGTCATTCTCACCATCGTTGACCGTTTCAGCAAGATGGCACACTTCATTCCCCTCCCCAAGCTCCCAACCGCCAAGGAGACCGCCCAGGTGGTCCTGGAACACGTCTTCCGGATCCACGGACTGCCAAGGGATGTAGTTTCTGACCGTGGTCCACAATTCTCCTCCGCTTTTTGGAAGGAGTTCTGTCACCTGCTGGGAGCCACAGTCAGTCTGACTTCCGGATTCCATCCCCAATCCAATGGGCAGTCAGAGCGGGCTAATCAGGAGCTCGAGAAGGCACTGCGATGCATGACTTCACGCAACCCCCACTCCTGGTCGCAGCAATTGACATGGGTGGAGTACGCACACAATTCTCTGACCTGCTCTGCCATCGGTATGTCCCCTTTCCAGTGTGTTTATGGATACCAGCCTCCTCTATTTGCCAGCCAGGAAGAGGAGGTTACTTGCCCATCTGCACTTGCTTTTGCCCGTCGATGTCGCCGCACCTGGTCACAAGCCCGAGCCACACTCCTCAGATCCGTTGCCAGCTACACTACCGGGGCCAACCGTCGGAGAATTCCTGCTCCCACCTACCATGTTGGTCAAAGGGTGTGGTTGTCATCGAAGAACCTGCCACTCAGGGTGGAGTCGCAGAAGCTGGCACCTCGGTTCATTGGCCCATTCCCTATCATAAGAGTGATTAGCCCAACTGCTGTCCGGCTCCAACTGCCTAATTCCCTGAGGGTGCACCCCACTTTCCATGTGTCTAAGATTAAGCCCATCCATGAGAGTCCGCTGGTCCCTGCGGCGCCTGGTCCTCCTCCTCC
Source organism: Coregonus lavaretus (assembly GCF_964263955.1). NCBI lineage: Eukaryota > Metazoa > Chordata > Actinopteri > Salmoniformes > Salmonidae > Coregonus > Coregonus lavaretus. The sequence goes on from NC_140019.1 coordinate 6,817,460, forward strand.
ACGGCTCGTCGATGGTGGTCTGGTTTACACCGTCCGCCGCCTGCTTCGGTCCAGACGGAGGGGTAGGGGTCTCCAGTACCTCATTGACTGGGAGGGCTATGGACCTGAGGAAAGGACCTGGGTGCCAGCTAGTCGGATTGTGGATAGGACTCTCATCACCGCTTTCCACCAACGGCATCCTGATCAACCTGCAATCCGTAGGGGCCGCCCCAGAGGGGTCCCTAACCGTCCTGCCCGCTCGGCTTCCTGTCCTGTGCCTGATCCTGTCTCGGGACCTGTCCCATCTCCCGACCACGGCCCTCCGGCTTCCTCCGAGGATGAGGACGTTCACTCGGACCGTTCGGAGGAGTTCTAGCCCTCCTCCGGCTCCCCTCCTCCCGCCCGGCGTGGTGTTGCTCTTGGGACTTCTGGGGCCGTCCCTTGGGGGGGGGGTTCTGTCATGAGCCCTCTCACTCCACTGGGTTACCACCTTAATTTGTTTCCACTATCTTCCACTCTGCTCACCTCTCTCTCTCTACTCAGCCTAACCAGCTCCACCTGTCCCTGCTCTGCTCGGCTCTAATTACTCTGCCAGCTGCGCTGCATTACCCACTAACCTCTCCCAGCATTTAAGGCCCTGTCTTTCAGCTCTCCGGTGTCAGATCGTCTGCAAAGCTCACACCCGGAACCTGTTTGCTCGCGCTTCTGGCTCACCCTGGTTTTGTGACCCCGGACCTGCCTGTTTTTTGGATACTCTTCTGCCTCAGGAGATCCAGACCTGCTTCTGCCATTACGACTCCTGACTACTCTTCAATCCCGGTAACTCTGACCAGCCTTCTGCCTTGCTACTACGTATTTTGGATTGCCCTTGAACTGTACTGCTGCCTTGTTTCATTCCGCCCTGTTGTGTCTGTGTTTCCCCCCCCCCAGGACTTCTGGACCACCCACCACCGGCTTCATAGGACGCATCGCTGCCACTGGGGGGGGCACAGACCCAGCACATTGGACGGGATCCCTGTTACCCCTGGAGCCTTCATTCACTCCCTACTTCCCTTTTCCCTTAAGTTTAATAAACTTTCTGGTGTGACGCAATTGTGGTCCTCTGGTCGTCTGTCTGAACCGTGACAGCCTTGATGACAGCTTTGCACACTCTTGGCATTCTCTCAACCAGCTCCATGAGGTAGTCACCTGAAATGCATTTCAATTAACAGGTGTGCCTTGTTAAAAGTTAATTTGTAGAATTTATTTCCTTCTTAATGTGTTTGAGCCAATCAGTTGTGTTGTGACAAGGTAGGGGTGGTATATAGAAGATAGCCCTATTTGGTAAAAGACCAAGTGCATATTATGGCAAGAACAGCTCAAATAAGCAAAGAGAAACGACATTCCATCATTACTTTAAGACATGAAGGTCAATCCGGAAAATGTCAAGAACTTTGAAAGTTTCTTCAAGTGCAGTCACAAAAACCATCAAGCGCTATGATGAAACTGGCTCTCAAAAGGACCTCCACAGAAACGGAAGACCCAGAGTTACCTCTGCTGCAGAGGATAAGTTAATTAGAGTTACCAGCCTCAGAAATTGCAGCCCAAATAAATGCTTCAGAGAGTTCAAGTAACAGACACATCTCAACATCAACTGTTCAGAGGAGACTGCATGAATCAGGCCTTCATAGTCTAATTGCTACAAAGAAACCACTACTAAAGGACACAAATGAGAAGGAGAGACTTGCTTGGGCCAAGAAACACGAGCAATGTACATTAGACCGGTGGAAATCTGTCCTTTGGTCTGATGAGTCCAAATGTGAGATTTTTGGTTCCAACCGCCGTGTCTTTGTGAGACGCAGAGTAGGTGAACGGATTATCTCCGCATGTGTGGTTCCCACCGTGAAGCATGGAGGAGGAGGTGTGATGGTGTGGGGGTGCTTTGCTTGTGACACTGTCTGTGATTTATTTAGAATTCAAGGCTCACTTAACCAGCATGGCTACCACAGCATTCTGCAACGATATGTCATCCTATCTGGTTTGGGCTTAGTGGGACTATCATTTGTTTTTCAACAGGACAATGACCTAACACACCTCCAGGCTGTGTAAGGGCTATTTTACCAAGAAGGAGAGTGATGGAGTGCTGCATCAGATGACCTGGCCTCCACAAACACATGACCTCAACCCAATTGAGATGGTTTGGGATGAATTGGACCGCAGAGTGAAGGAAAAGCCAACAAGTGCTCAGCATATGTGGGAACTCCTTCAAGACTGTTGGAAAAGCATTCCAGGTGAAGCTGGTTCAGAGAATGCCAAGAGTGTGCAAAGCTGTCATCAAGGCAAAGAGTGGCTACTTTGAAGTATTTAAAATATACAATATATTTTGATTTGTTTAACACTTTTTGGTTACTACATGATTCCATATGCGTTATTTCATCGTTTTGAAGTCTTCACTATTATTCTACAATGTAGAAAATAGTACAAAAATTAAGAAAAAACGTTGAATGAGTAGGTGTGTCCAAACTTTTGACTGATACTGTATATATATGCAAACAAGCACTGGCCACGGTGTGTTTACAATACCGTGTTGGTAATGAGGCAGTATGTGTTAGACCGAATAAGAAAACGTATGTGTGAGCATATGAAATAAGATCAAGATCAAATGAGCAGGAGCAAAAATGTTAGCTAGCTCGGTATTCCAACATTTTCCCCAACATGCAACCATCCCAGAGGCAGGGAAGAAAGAATAGTGATTCTGCTGCTGCTGCCTTCCAGCCAGCCACACCCCAAGCAGTTGCACCTGATTCATCCTAGTCAAAATACAGAATAATAGTCAAGCATTTTGTCAACATCGATGACAGTTTGGAAACTGGAGGTAGGCTGTCTCTCAACTATGTTGACTTTGGTTTGCAGTAAGACAAAGTCACTCACAAAATCTTTGATGCATGTTGTTAGCAACTTCTTGGGTAGCTAGCTAGCTAGCTTTAGCCTTGGTACCTAGTTAGCACCAATGCAACCAGCCTGAGAACAATTACCAGAAACTGCAGTCATTTTCAATATTCTTAGCAATGATTTAGGAATTAGGCAGCCACTTGTTGTTCTCCTATTGAAATCGAACTTCTGTTCATGAAAATAGCTAGGTAGCTAGCTAGATAGCAAACTTAACAAGCTATCAGCTACCTAGCCCTGTTGCCCCAAGCTAACATTATAGCAGCTAGCTAGCTTCATCTGGCTAGTGGCTTGACCGGACCGGGTCCGACCATCATAAACCATTACAAAAACTGTCTAATAAATCAGGGGTATTTAGATGATGACACCTAGCTAAATAGTTAGCTAACTGCTAACGGTTTGCTATGTTTTGTGGGGAGAAAATGGTTTGCATCCATCAGCTAGCTAGCTTTTCTTTCTGACCAGCAGTCCCAGAGCTTGTGTATGCCATCATGCGGCAGCGGCAGGTGCGCTAGACAAAACGACCAGCATCATAGCATACGTACCAGTGAATCACTGTGACATATGAAATACGAGTGATAGTGTAAAATATTAAGTGACGTGCAGTCATATTCAAGTCCTGATTGGTCAGTAAGCTTATTTGACGCTTCAAATAGTGTTATTTCATGTGTATCTTTTTTGACATGCAGAGACCCAAACGGCGTTCCATAGTCAGGCATTGTTTCTGACATTGTGTGATGCCCTGAAAATATGTTTGTACATAATATACCTCTGCATAGCCTACATGCTCCAAGATGTCTGAACAAAATAGCCTCAACATTTCTACTTTTGAAATCACATATATTTTCCTGTGAAATGATAATCCTTCAGTGCCTTGGAGTATATTCAGCCGTTGTTGTATCTTCTATTCCTCCTCTCTCTGATAATGAATTATGCTCTCTCTCCCTCTGGGTCACTGCCTAGAAACATCTAAAATATTTGCCTGACCCCTCCACATCCCATCCTGTGAATTGTGCAATGAATCACTGACTCTAACTGGTAAACAGTGGCGCCTCCCTCCTGTGTTGAGAGCTCCATTCAGCTCACTCTCTGACTCCCTTCTTCCACATTGCCTGCCCTCCGGTGCTATCTCATGCAGTGCACTGGTTCAGTAGTTTTTCCACTCATAAGGGAAGGAAATATGCTAGGTTGTTTAACCGTTCCTCCTTGCATGTTTTAATTGCTCTGGAAGGACTTGGGACTCTAATTGCATTAGAAGGGCTATGGCTTGCATTAGAAATGGCTAAAGCTTAAACAAAAGTGCCTTTGCTATAAGCTAGGGAAATATACATGGTTCACTTTAATAAAAATGACTTCTTTCCTGGAAGATGTTTGGGGTAAGCTAATGAAACAGGTGAAATGGTAATTATGTTTTAGAACTACGTAAAGGGAGATAATACAAATATTATGATATTTTTTGAAAATAATGTTTTCTTAGATTAGCTTAGACACACTATCACTCATATTCATATCTGCCAATAAGCTCCAGTGTACCGTGGGACCTTTCTCTTTGTTTGACATGAGCAGTGATGATCCTTCAGAGTTTCAGATTTTGACAGAAGTGTCAAATTATTTACACTACAAGTTTGACCCTGAAGCAAACGATGTTAACAAAACTCTCAAATGTTGTTCATACAGTGAGGGAAAAAAAGTATTTGATCCCCCTGCTGATTTTGTACGTTTGCCCACTGACAAAGAAATTATCTGTCTATAATTTTAATGGTAGGTTTATTTGAACAGTGAGAGACAGAATAACAACAACAAAAATCCAGAAAAACGCATGTCAAAAATTTTATGAATTTATTTGCATTTTAATGAGGGAAATAAGTATTTGACCCCAAGTGTCTTTTATACAGTTAACGAGCTGAGATTAGTAGCACACTCTTAAAGGGAGTGCTCCTAATCTCAGCTTGTTACCTGTATAAAAGACACCTGTCCACAGAAGCAATCAATCAATCAGATTCCAAACTCTCCACCATGGCCAAGACCAAAGAGCTCTCCAAGGATGTCAGGGACAAGATTGTAGACCTACACAAGGCTGGAATGGGCTACAAGACCATCGCCAAGCAGCTTGGTGAGAAGGTGACAACAGTTGGTGCGATTATTCGCAAATGGAAGAAACACAAAAGAACTGTCAATCTCCCTCGGCTTGGGGCTCCATGCAAGATCTCACCTCGTGGAGTTGCAATGATTATGAGAACGGTGAGGAATCAGCCCAAAACTACATGGGAGGATCTTGTCAATGATCTGAAGGCAGCTGGGACCATAGTCACCAAGAAAACAATTGGTAACACACTACGCCGTGAAGGACTGAAATCCTGCAATGCCCGCAAGGTCCCCCTGCTCAAGAAAGCACATATACAGGCCCGTCTGAAGTTTGCCAATGAACATCTGAATAATTCAGAGGAGAACTGGGTGAAAGTGTTGTGGTCAGATGAGACCAAAATCGAGCTCTTTGGCATCAACTCAACTCGCCGTGTTTGGAGGAGGAAGAATGCTGCCTATGACCCCAAAAACACCATCCCCACCGTCAAACATGGAGGTGGAAACATTATGCTTTGGGGGTGTTTTTCTGCTAAGGGGACAGGACAACTTCACCGCCTCAAAGGGACGATGGACGGGGCCATATACCATCAAATCTTGGGTGAGAACCTCCTTCCCTCAGCCAGGGCATTGAAAATGGGTCGTGGATGGGTATTCCAGCATGACAATGACCCAAAACTCACGGCCAAGGCAACAAAGGAGTGGCTCAAGAAGAAGCACATTAAGGTCCTGGAGTGGCCTAGCCAGTCTCCAGACCTTAATCCCATAGAAAATATGTGGAGGGAGCTGAAGGTTCAAGTTGCCAAACGTCAGCCTCGAAACCTTAATGACTTGGAGAAGATCTGCAAAGAGGAGTGGGACAAAATCCCTCCTGAGATGTCTGCAAACCTGGTGGCCAACTACAAGAAACGTCTGACATCTGTGATTGCCAACAAGGGTTTTGCCACCAAGTACTAAGTAATGTTTTGCAGAGGGGTCAAATACTTATTTCCCTCATTAAAATGCAAATCAATTTATAACATTTTTGACATGCATTTTTCTGGATTTTTTTGTTGTTATTCTGTCTCTCACTGTTCAAATAAACCTACCATTAACATTATAGACTGATCATGTCTTTGTCAGTGGGCAAACGTACAAAATCAGCAGGGGATCAAATACTTTTTTCCCTCACTCTATCTATTTCTGTTACTCTGCTCTGTATTAGAAAAATTACACGTTTTTTTCATTAGCATGTCTTTGTTGTGAAAATAGCAAAATATTTAGCATATCACATTTAGGATTGAATGATAAGAACAGGGTTATCTCTTTTGCACCTTGACTCGTGATGTGATATTCCTGTCATCAGGGTTAGTTGTGTAATATGGCTAATGGGTATTAACGTGGCTCTGACTATGACCTCTTTTCCCGAACATCTCATTCAGTTAGCTTCAGTTAGCTTCAGACTTTTTTAAATTTCAAACTCTTTTGTTGATTTTTTTTTCTTCATGCTTTCATATGGTGGGGAATAAGAGGATCAAACCCAAGATGTAGGTTGTCGATACTAAAAATGAGTTATTGTCAGATGAAAACAATTTCTAAGGAGCAGCAAAATTGCTGGTGGCTGCTACACAAACACAGAGGCCATTTAGAGTGTTGTTTCTGCAAAATGGAGACTTCACACACCGTCTCTGTGGGAACTAAAAATGTAGATACTTTATCAAATATATTCCTTGTACATACTGTATTGGACAGTATAGTCTGACCATAGGTGCCACTGCCACCGAACACGCCTAAATAATGTAAGGAAAGACCACATGAAAGTTGCATGTGTCATCCTTGCTTTGTCAAATTAAGAACAGCTTGTTTGCATATATTCCACATTGAGTCCTTTTATGACTATATGGTTGAAGTAGACGGTCTTCAGTAACACTTTAAAATGTAGTAGGCTCTTTCAAAGGGCACATTGTTTTTCTATTTGATTTTAACAGGCAGTAAAAATGACTTGAGTTGTTCCCGGTCCTTGATGTAAAGAGCTGATTGAGAAAAGACGTAGCAGTCTTGATTGCTTGTTGTCGTCACATCCAGCTCCAATTGAAAGAGAAAAAGTCCCAAAGAGCAAGAATTACAACATAGATAATTGAAAATGGATCAGAGGCCTCAATTGAGCCATAAACATGTCCTGGGTAGGCCCCAGTGCCTATACCTACTGGCCTGTCAATGGAAGCATGCATTTTGTTCATTGACATTTTGAATTGTGTTGTCCTTCGCTGAGTAAAATCAAGGCAAAAGGCTACTCTTAAAAAAAGACACACGTTCATTAGTTCCTCATTAACAAGCTGCCAACTTCTTTCTGAGCACTCTCCAGACTTGAGAAAATTAAAAGTAAACAGAGTAAAATGGCCTATTCAATCAAGCGTAGCACAGCATGTAGACACTGGGGTGAGGCCAAATAACAGTATTCTGGTGTAGAGAGATTCTTTTTATTTTTTTATTTCACCTTTATTTAACCAGGTAAGCCAGTTGAGAACAAGTTCTCATTTACAACTGTGACCTGGCCAAGATAAAGCAAAGCAGTGCAATAAAAACAACAACACAGAGTTACATATGGGGTAGACAAAACATAAAGTCAAAATTACAACAGAAAATATATATACAGTGTGTGCAAATGTAGCAAGTTATGGAGGTAAGGCAATAAATAGGCTATAGTGCAACATAATTACAATTAGTATTAACACTGGAATGATAGATGTGCAAGAGATGATGTGCAAATAGAGATACTGGGGTGCAAATTAGCAAAATAAATAACAATATGGGGATGAGGTAGTTGGGTGGGCTAATTTCAGATGGGCTGTGTACAGGTGCAGTGATCGGTAAGGTGCTCTGACAACTGATGCTTAAAGATAGCATATGTGAATTAATATCTAGTTAGTGTCTTTATGGTTCAATTAGGATTTATATCAATAAAATAATATTCACTAACATGCATTCTGCCTTGCATTTTGCCATTCTCCAGAATCATCTGGATACAGGTTTTGATGTAATTGACCCCCTACTAGTGAACCCTAAATGGGTCAGTGAGTAATGGTGGTAGGCCAGTATTGTTTCAAAATATCGATGTACTTATTAATTGAAAATTGTTGATAGGAATCATGTATATTTAATGCACAAGATGATACACAATTGCTTTTGACTTTATTGAATATTGATCATACCTTGCCTTTACAAATCACACACATCCATAAACACACATTTGCAGCAGTAGGCTACTCCCTGTTGCATTGGTAGACCCTTCCAAGCCTGTCCGTTGGCTGTGCATATTATCGATCTCACTGTACACAGTGTGCACACATTATTCACACTCAAACTAAACCCAAACAACAGCATAGAAATTCATCAAGATATAAAATTATATTAACTAGCTAAATCCTATAGCTCTTCTAAGAGTAATAGAATGGGATGATGAGTTGTGTAGAATTACACGCTGATCAAATAATTAAAGTATATAGTATATAGTATATAGTATATATTTGTATGTTTATGTAATTTCATTGTACATTACACCAAAATAGTGTTAAACAATATAGTGGAAGTGACGAAGCATGATGCCTTTTCCGCTCCACTGTGAAGATGATGTATACAGTATGCACATTGAATCACATCATATTTATTTCACATAGCCATTTAATTGTCTCATTCCTTTGAACGTAAATGTGATTATATACCAGATCATCACAGTGAGTCAGCCATTTCCTCCCTATTTCCTCCTCTCCCTTTCTCTCCCAACTCACTGATACATTTTTATTGTGTTTATTCAGTTCTATCTCTTGTCAAACTTAAGGGAATGAGCTTTAAAAGGATATCTTTATGCATATGTTGAACTCTTTTCGACCCTTTCATTATTATGGTTGAGGTAGTGGCAATGGACTTACTGGGGGGGCATGTACAAACTGTTCTGTCTCCTTTTGCAATGATAAAGTCATGTCTATGAATCATATCCAACTAATCTTGTTTCTTGTTTTTTTGAGAACACAAACTTGTAGCTAACTGTGATAAAAAGAGAGTTAAGATTGTGTTATCACCAAACAGATGTTCTCTCACAACAGACAAACAATATCAACTGCCAACACACCTGTGATGCGTAAACAGGGTTGGGGAGTAACTGATTACATGTAATCAGTTAAATGTAATCTGATTACAAAAAACCCAGAATCAGTTACGTTACCAGAAAAAATACAACCGAAATGGGTCTTCTGCATTTCACCCAACTCCTTTGAATCAGAAGGTGCGGGGGGCTGCCTTAATCGACGTCCATGTCATCAGTACCTGGGGAGCAGTTGTTTGGGGCTAACTGCCTTGCTCAAGGGCAGAACAACAGATTTTTCCACATTGCTCGCTCAGGGATTTGAACCAGCAACGTTTTGGTTACTGGCCCAACGCTCTTAACCGCTAGGCTACCTGCCGTGCAATTCAGAAGGGATGTTTGAGAAAAAGTTTGACCATTTGTAAGAAATCTAAATGGGAAGGCTTTCAAACATGACCCTTTTGTCCTACTGAACACATTTGTAGAGGTTTAGAGTGATTGAGTCAAATGTTGACATCAAACAACCCAACATCTGGGACACGAAAGGATTAGTAAGCAAAATGAAAAAGTGTTACCATGTCATGCCATTGAGGATATGACTTAAATATAATAAATGGGTGGAGGGTAGATCAGTCTTAATATTGCAGATAGATTGTAACTTCCATCAATGTAATTGTCTGCATCACTTCCAATCCCCCATATTTTTTCTCGCAAATATATATATACAAATATACATATATATATATACACATACATACACACATACATGCACATACATACATACACACACATACATACATACATGCACACACATACATATCCTTAAAAAAAAAAGATTTCCCTTTATTACTTTCCAACCCCACCACCCCTTCCACAATTGGAGTCAACCAGTGAACAACAATGCCTAGGCCTCTACTTCCAGCTTATACATACTATATACATTTTACGGACACAGTCAATTTGACAATAATTCTATTTTGTTTGTTTTTACTCCTGAACTTCCTCTACTCTCAAACTCTCCGAACATTTTCATGATGTCCATCCAGTTTGCTTCTTTATGCCATATCTTTCAAACTGTGCTCTTTCACAAAAGCTCTCAACCTATAACCTATATACTTATTATGGACACAGTTTGCTTACATTATTAGTTATCTTGTTGTTATTAGTTGTTGTTAGTTGTTATTAGTCCCATCCTTCAACTCCATTCAACACCACCCATCTATCTTTTAACACCATCCATATTGGATTTCTATTTGCCATATGTTTTCCAACTGTACTGTGATGTTTTACAAAAGTTCTGAACCTTTCTATTCTCATTGTTTCTACAGATTGTAAATTGAAAATAAACATTTTTGCTAAAAGTATTATTATATTATTGATCGATTGACTATGACTTTTCAGATCACCCAGTAGTGCTATCTGTAGGGTTAGCTCCAGGTAAATATTGCAATCCTTTAGCCATTCCTGGACCTGTGTCCAAAAACAAGCTACAAATGGACAGTACCAAAACAAATTATCGAATGATTCTGTCTCTTCGCAGCAAAATCTGCAGAGCTGGGAAGATTGTATCCCCCATATAAATAACATTCTATTGGTAGCAAGAATTTTATATAATAATTTAAATTGAAAAATTATAAGTTTTGAATCTGGCATTGTTTTTCGTATCAGTTCATAAACAATGGGATCGGTACGTCAAAAATCTCTTCCCAACTATTTTGCAATCTATATGGAATGGCTGTCAATCCTTTGGTCCTTAAATGAAACTCGTATACTTTTTTTATTTATCACAGTTTTCTTTAACCAATTATGTTCTTTAATGCAAGGCCGACAGACAAGTTCCTTACTTTTTCCCCCTTCCACTTTCCTCTTCCATTTTTGCGTTAATGCTTCAATTATTTAGTTATAATTTTGGGTAGAGCAGACATTTCCATATGTTTTTGTTAGCTGCATGTGCGACATAACTCCACCAGTCCTACCGATTATATCATTTACGAAGATTATACCTTTTTTAAACATTTTGTCAAAAAAAATAGTTTTTTTATCAATTAGTATATTTGAGTTTAACCACAATATTTGTTGCATTATTTGTTCTGTGGTTTCTGGATTAAATTGCAATTGCAACCAACTTTCTATGGCTTGTTTTAGAAATAGTGATATTTGGGAGATTATTTCCTTTTCAAATAACTGAATGGGAGAGGTTGTAATCTGAATAAAGGGAAAAAGGCCATTCTTGAACATTGGGTGAGACAATCTTACTAATTTGCTAGAGAACCAATTCGGATTTAGGTATAACTTTTTTATGACTGAAGCTTTTAGTGATAGGTATAATGCTTTAATATTTAATAATTTCTGTCCTCCGAATTCATATTCATTATATAAATAGGCCCGTTTAATTTTGTCTGGCTTGCCATTCCAAATAAAATTGAAAATGTTTTCTCATATAATTTAAACAACTGTTCACTAGGCGAACATTCTTAGAAATAATAATAGACGTTCATGTCACGCTTCATAATGATTTTCATGAGATGAGGAAAATAATTGTTTTCAGCCCAAAGTGATGGAATTTTGAGATTATCATGAAAACTACTAATGATGTTTATCCTTTTGAAATGGTTCTGTTACTACTGCTGTTACTATTGCTGTCACTGGTACTGTTACTACTGCTGTTACTACAGCTGTTACTATTGCTGTTACTGGTACTGTTACTACTGCTGTTACTATTGCTGTTACTACTGCTGTTACTACTGCTGTTACTATTGCTGTCACTGGTACTGTTACTACTGCTGTTACTATTGCTGTTACTATTGCTGTTACTATTGCTGTTACTGGTACTGTTACTACTGCTGTTACTGGTACTGTTACTACTGCTGTTACTGGTACTGTTACTACTGCTGTTACTGGTACTGTTACTACTGCTGTTACTACTGCTGTTACTATTGCTGTTACTACTGCTGTTACTATTGCTGTTACTGGTACTGTTACTACTGCTGTTACTGGTACTGTTACTACTGCTGTTACTGGTACTGTTACTACTGCTGTTACTGGTACTGTTACTACTGCTGTTACTACTGCTGTTACTACTGCTGTTACTATTGCTGTTACTGGTACTGTTACTACTGCTGTTACTGGTACTGTTACTACTGCTGTTACTACTGCTGTTACTATTGCTGTTACTGGTACTGTTACTATTGCTGTTACTGGTACTGTTACTACTGCTGTTACTACTGCTGTTACTATTGCTGTTACTACTGCTGTTACTATTGCTGTTACTGGTACTGTTACTACTGCTGTTACTACTGCTGTTACTACTGCTGTTACTATTGCTGTTACTGGTACTGTTACTACTGCTGTTACTATTGCTGTTACTATTGCTGTTACTACTGATGTTACTCATGCTGTTACTACTGCTGTTACTATTGCTGTTACTGGTACTGTTACTACTGCTGTTACTGGTACTGTTACTACTGCTGTTACTGGTACTGTTACTACTGCTGTTACTACTGCTGTTACTATTGCTGTTACTACTGCTGTTACTATTGCTGTTACTGGTACTGTTACTACTGCTGTTACTGGTACTGTTACTACTGCTGTTACTGGTACTGTTACTACTGCTGTTACTACAGCTGTTACTATTGCTGTTACTATTGCTGTTACTATTGCTGTTACTGGTACTGGTACTACTGCTGTTACTGGTACTGTTACTATTGCTGTTACTGGTACTGTTACTACTGCTGTTACTGGTACTGTTACTACTGCTGTTACTGGTACTGTTACTACTGCTGTTACTACTGCTGTTACTATTGCTGTTACTACTGCTGTTACTATTGCTGTTACTGGTACTGTTACTACTGCTGTTACTGGTACTGTTACTACTGCTGTTACTGGTACTGTTACTACTGCTGTTACTACAGCTGTTACTATTGATGTTACTATTGCTGTTACTGGTACTGTTACTACTGCTGTTACTATTGCTGTTACTGGTACTGTTACTACTGCTGTTACTATTGCTGTTACTGGTACTGTTACTACTGCTGTTACTACAGCTGTTACTACAGCTGTTACTATTGCTGTTACTACTGATGTTACTCATGCTGTTACTACTGCTGTTACTATTGCTGTTACTGGTACTGTTACTACTGCTGTTACTATTGCTGTTACTGGTACTGTTACTACTGCTGTTAATACTGCTGTTACTACTGCTGTTACTATTGCTGTTACTGGTACTGGTACTACTGCTGTTACTATTGCTGTTACTGGTACTGTTACTACTGCTGTTAATACTGCTGTTACTACTGCTGTTACTATTGCTGTTACTGGTACTGGTACTACTGCTGTTACTATTGCTGTTACTGGTACTGTTACTACTGCTGTTAATACTGCTGTTACTACTGCTGTTACTGGTACTGTTACTTCTGCTGTTACTGGTACTGTTTACTGCTTCTGATGTTTGTCATCAGTTTTTTAAAGACGGTTCTGTTACTTTTCATAGTTTTGGAGTGCTAAAAGATTAACTTCTGTTTTGGGTGATTTGGTAGGTTATTGCTAGGTTTGGTATGTGGTTTCCCGAGGGCTGAAGAAGAAACACTTTATTAAATCTTCATGCCTCTGCACGCTCCAAAATCAGGCAGAACCAAAATAATTTGTTACAAGATGACATCTTTTCATACATTGCCCGGGAGGCAAAGGCTTTCGTCAGTTGGCATGCTGGTTCAAAGATGCCCACTTTTTCCACTAGCAAAACTTTAGCAATTATTATGCGGTCATCTCATTATGCTGTTGGTACCAAATCAGAGAAGTAGAAGGTTGAACTTTCAACAAAAAATATTTCAAATGGCAGCTTTTTCTGAAATGACGACAATTATCTTTCATGGTGCTTATATTCTAACCTCAGGTTTAGAGTGCAGTGTTAGGTTTACCCACATGCCTGTTATGATTCAGGCCGAACAATAGATATCAATTATGAATACTAAGACCTTCACTGTGGTGAGGATTCTATCTTAATTCTCTTCTCTGACTCAAGTGAATAAGAGATAAACATGTGTGCTGGTTGGTTGCAGAGACTGGTTAGCCTACACATAGATATTGATCAGCTATGCACGCTATCACTCTGAGAAGTCTCTCTGATCTTTTGTTTGCTTTGTCAGAGTAGTGCTGACCCACATCAAGCAGATCAAATCCCATTTAGCCTCATCAACATTGTAATAAAGACATTTACATTTTAGTCATTTAGCAGACACTCTTATCCAGAGCAACTTACAGTTATAGAGAGTGCATACATTTTCCATACTGGCCCCCCGTGGGAATGGAACCCACAACCCTGGCGTTGCAAGCACCATGCTCTACCAATTGAGCTACAGGAGACCAAGTGGAGTAGGGCTGCTACAGTGTATACACATAGTTACAGTATGCAGTACACATATTTGATCCTTTTCAGATGGCTGTCTAGGGAAATCTGAAGTTTAATCCAGATTTATTTCCACTGTGATAATACTCTCCTCAGCATATTTTGTCCTAACATTACGTACAAATCTGTTTTAACTGTTTGTTGTTATACCATTTTGTGAACTCTGAACTAGACTGGAACCTGTGCATTTTTTGTGCCAATGAATTAGGCCAAAATTACTATTCTGTTCTTGTATATTGTTGGTTATGCTATAGTTGATATTCAAACCATCAAAGATGGCAGACCTGTGCTATATTTCAGCATGAACTAATCTCCCAGCAAAGGTTTTCCAACAGCAGCATCAGTCTCAAAGCGACCTATTACCTCCTGGATATAGTCTCTCTGTGCTGTGCTCGCCCACATGTTTCACTCCCATCAGCATTTTGTGTGAATAGAATGTGTTTCATAAGCCATCGAAGTGAATAAGAGAAATCAATAAGCAATCTGGGTGATAATTAATTAGGGAGCAGGGAATGAATTACTGTTCCTCCTCTTCCCCCAGATGCAGGTCAGAGTCACACTTAATTTGGGAAGCGGTCTGTTTCTTCATTACAGCGTGCTCAGTGTTTCTGATGTGAGCCAATGAGCGATAGGAGGGCAAAGAATTGGGCTATTGTCGAGAGAGGTGGCACTCGGTGGCCAACAATGACATGATCAATGCTTGGGCCAGTGGTTACTGCCAAGAAAAGTCCCTTCCCTCCCTCAGTCAGTTGAGTCAGTTGTTAGGATAGTTACAGGAAGCTCTAGCCTGGTCATACATCAGTGTCACAGCTTTGCGCTTCCCTCCTGCCACACGCAGATGCTGTCGCAGCTTTCAGCTGGACTGGGTGTTATAGCTACCAGATTTTTCTTCTTTCGATGTTGTTGTTGTAATATGTATTATTGGAAATACAGATTCAGACCTCTGGAAAATATTAAATAAGTGTTAAATTATCAATTATATTTGTGATGTTTTGAAGTCAAACTCTCAAGAAAATAAACAGCAATATAATTTTCAACTTTCTAGTCCTAGAGAGCACAATGAGGCATACCCACGCTAGTCAGGGTATTCCATTTCAGTGGTGGCTCTGTTTTGTCTCCCATTTCAATACATTAACATTTAAACCCATGGGTATCTCTATTGCCTGTTGCACAAACTCTGAAAGGCTTACCTGTTTTCCTCAGCACCTTACATGATCCATGCTCTTGTCTCCCTGCACACATGTACAGCACACTACACTAAACTGAGGCCAAATAACTCCCTCTGGCTGTGCAAAATGGCATTCTTTCCTCTGTTTCCTCTTCCTAACTCCCTGCTCCAAATGACTAGAGAGCAGACTTATCTCCACAGGCTAAAATCCTGCTTCTAATCCTGAAGCCATTTCCCTGTGGCTGCTGCTCTCTCCCTGGGCTCTGGAGCCAGCAGAATGAGACCATGGTTCAGCTATAGGGGGAACAGGGAGGAGACTGGCAGGGCTGTTGGCCCACAACCACTCCCTGCAACCCCCAATGTAGCTTTAAAATAGAAAACAATAGAACCAACCAACACACAGTTAAACTAAGGCTCAGATAAAACAGGTATAACTGATATGGCAGTTATTTTAAAGTATTGGATGTGATTACTTTGTACCCCAAAATTTGTTTGGAGAGTATGTCGGGGAAACTGCAAAAAAAGGTAATTGGTGCTCTATAGATGTGGTTGTTTCATAGCAAAAACCGTCCAAGGTTTTGAATGTGGATTTTGGTCATTCAGTGCAGCAGAGGAGCTAGGTGGGGAATCAATGCGGATGGGGAATCAATAAAGTATGTTGGTGGTCTTCAAAAGGGACAGGGGTCAACAGTGAATCCTGAGGGAGGGTCATCCTATGGCCCCAGTGCTGAATGTTACACTGCATGCGCTCACTACCTTATCAAACATGTATGCCATGGAAATGTACCCATGAATCGCTCAACAATGATGATGACATTTGACCTCAGTTGTTGGCGACCATTTTTTATATAGTCCCAGTAGAGGTTGATGAGACCTTGTGGTGACATCTTGGTACTGGGGATCAGCTCCACAAGAGACCTTGTCCAAACCTTCAACAATGTGTCCTGAGTTGGCTTATGAAAGGCCTAAATGACTCCAGTCCAATGTGCGAATTACTGGTAAGCGAGGGGGTCTCAGCTCCCCCAAATGAGACATGAGCTCCCTTAAATGCAACAAAAGTCAAACTTGGGGGGGGGGGGGGGGGGGGGGGGGGGGGGGGTCTACATAATGCAAATTTAACCATTCTCCAATTTCTTTCAAATGCAATTTATACAACTACAGTGGTAAATATGAAAATAGATGCTGTCATGGTTTAAACAATTTTTTCCCATGTGGCTGTACTTACAGTGCATTTGGAAAGTATTCAGACCCCTTGACTTTTTGTTACGTTACAGCCTTATTCTAAAATGTATTAAATTGTTTAGGTTGGATGGCACAGCTATTTTCAGGTCTCTCCAGAGATGTTCGATCGGGTTCAAGTCCGGGCTCTGGCTGGGCCACTCAAGGACATTCAGAGACTTGTCCCAAAGCAACTCCTGCGTTGTCTTGGCTGTGTGCTTAGAGTCGTTGTCTTGTTGGAAGGTGAAACTTCGCCCCAGTCTGAGGTCCTGAGCACTCTGGAGCAGGTTTTCATCAAGGATCTCTCTGTACATTGCTCCATTCATCTTTGCCTCGATCCTGACTCGTCTCCCAGTCCCTGCTGCTGAAAAACATCCCCACAGCATGATGCTGCAACCACCATGCTTCACCGTAGGGATGGTGCCAGGTTTCCTCCAGACGTGATGCTTGGCATTCAGGCCAAAGAGTTCAACCTTGGTTTCATCAGACCAGAGAATCTTGTTTCTCGTGGTCTGAGAGTCCTTTAGGTGCCTTTTGGCAAACTCCAAGCGGGCTGTATTTGTATTTGTATTTATATTTATTATGGATCCCCATTAGCTGCTGCCAAGGCAGACCAGCAAAATTAAGGCAGTTCATACAATTTTAAAAACGTTACAATACATTCACAGATTTCACAACACACTGTGTGCCCTCAGGCCCCTACTCCACCACTACCACATACCTACAGTACAAAATCCATGTGTACGTGTGTGTATAGTGCGTATGTTATCGTGTGTGTGTATGCATGTGTCTGTGCCTATGTTTGTGTTGCTTCACAGTCCCCGCTGTTCCATAAGGTGTTTTTTTATCAGTTTTTTACATCTAATTTTACTACTTGCATCAGTTACTTGATGTGGAATGTAGTCATGGCTCTATGTAGTACTGTGCGCCTCCCATAGTCTGTTCTGGACTTGGGGACTGTTATGAGACCTCTGGTGGCATGTCTGTGGGGTATGCATGGGTGTCCGAGCTGTGCGCCAGTAGTTCAAACAGACAGCTCGGTGCATTCAACATGTCAATACCTCTCATAAATACAAGAAGTGATGAAGTCAATCTCTCCTCCACTTTGAGCCAGGAGAGATTGACATGCATTTTATTAATATTAGCTCTCTGTGTACATCCAAGGGCCAGCCATGCTGCCCTGTTCTTATATATTTAGGACTAACTTATTCCTTGCCACCCACTCTGAAACTAACTGCAACTCTTTATTAAGTATTGCAGTCATTTCAGTCGCTGTAGTAGCTGACATGTATAGTGTTGAGTAATCCGCATACATAGACACTCTGGCTTTACTCAAAGCCAGTGGCATGTCATTAGTAAAGATTGAAAAAAGTAATGGGCCTAGACAGCTGACATTCCTGATTCTACCTGGATTATGTTGGAGAGGCTTCCATTAAAGAACACCCTCTGTGTTATGTTAAACAGGTAACTCTGTATCCACAATATAGCAGGTGGAGTAAAGCCATAACACATACGTTTTTCCAGCAGCAGACTATGATCGATAATGTCAAAAGCTACACTGAAGTCTAACAAAACATCCCCCACAATCTTTTTATCATCAATTTCTCTCAGTCAATCATCAGTCATTTGTATAAGTGCTGTGCTTGTTGAATGTCCTTCTCTATAAGCATGCTGAAAGTTTCTTGTCAATTTATTTACAGTAAAATAGCATTGTTTCTGGTCAAACACCATTTTTACCAATAGTTTACTAAGGGTTGGTAACAGGTGGCTTTACTATTCTTAGGTAGCGGAATTACTTTTGCTTCCCTCCAAGCCTGGGGGCACACACATTCTAGTAGGCTTAAACTGAAAATATGTCAAATAGGAGTGGCAATATCGTCCGCTATTATCCTTTTACTGAGGAGTGGCTTCCGTCTGGCCACTCTACCATAAAGGCCTGATTGGTGGAGTGCTGCAGAGATGGTTGTCCTTCTGGAAGGTTCTCCCATCTCCACAGAGGAACTCTGGAGCTCTGTCACAGTGACCATCAGGTTCTTGCTCACCTCCCTGACCAAGGCCCTTCTCCCCCGATTGCTCAGTTTGGCCGGGCGGCCACCACTTGGTGGTTCCAAACTTCTTTCATTTAAGAATGATGTAGGCCACTGTGTTCCTGGGGACCTTCAATGCTGCAGACATTTTTTGGTACCCTTACCCAGATCTGTGCCTCGACACAATGCTGTCTCGGAGCTCTACGGACAATTCCTTCGACCTCATGGCTTGGTTTTTGCTCTGGCATGCACTGTCAACTGTGGGACCTTATACAGACAGGTGTGTGCCTTTCCAAATCATGTCCAATCAATTGAATTTACCACAGGTGGACTCAAATCAAGTTGTAGAAACATCTCAAGGATGATCAATGGAAACAGGATGCACCTGAGTTCAATATTGAGTCTCATAGCAAAGGGTCTGAAAACGTATGTAAATAAGGTATTTCTGTTTTCAAATCTTTCTATACATTTGCAAAAAATTCTAAAAACCTGTTTTGGCTTTTTCATTATGGTGTATTGTGTGTAGATTACTGAGAAAAAACTATTTAATTTTTTTATTTTATTTAACCAGGTAAGCCAGTTGAGAACAAGTTCTCATTTACAACTGCGACCTGGCCAAGATAAAGCAAAGCAGTGCGATAAAAACAACAACACAGAGTTACATATGGGGTAAAGCAAAACATGAAGTCAAAAATACAACAGAAACATATAAAATATATATACAGTGTGTGCAAATGTAGCAAGTTATGGAGGTAAGGCAATAAATAGTGCATAGTACAAAATAATTACAATTAGTATTAACACTGGAATGATAGATGTGCAAGAGATAATGTGCAAATAGAGATATTGGGGTGCAAATGAGCAAAATAAATAACAATATGGGGATGAGGTAGTTGGATGGGCTAATTTCCGATGGGCTGTATACAGGTGCAGTGATCGGTAAGGTGCTCTGACAACTGATGCTTAAAGTTAGTGAGGGAGATAAGAGTCTTTGCATTTCGTTCCAGTCATTGGCAGCAGAGAACTGGAAGGAATGTAGAAAAAACTATATTTAATCCATTTTAGAATAAGGCTGTAACGTATCAAAATGTGGAAAAAGTATACTTTCCAAAGTATATATACAGTATACAGTATATGGCTATGTATGTGTTTTTGTACAGTACCTGTTAGATATTGGGGGCATCCTGTGATGTGCTTTTGTATTGCTGTAAGAGCGAGTTAGTTAGCAAGCTATAATTGTAATGATCACATTAGTGCCCTGCTAATTCACAGTTATTTCCATGCTATCAGACGAATCACAAATCTACAGCCATCAACATACTGTTGTCCTGCACATCTAATGTGCTTCCTTGTGTCTATCGGCAGAATAAACACCAATCAACTGGGATCAACTGTCTGGACATTCCTTTCTTTAAAAACACAACGCAAGAGAGTTACGAAGTACAATCACATCTGTTACACCGAGACCAGTTTTCTTGTCTTTGCTGGACAGCTGTTACACTGGTGCCGAGACCAGTCTTCTTGTCTTTGCTGCACAGCTGTTACATAAGCATCTTCATTAAGATAGGCTAGTTAACAGGTTTATCTGAAGGTAGAGATCAGATTATCCCAGCTCACACTGGATACATCATAAATGACACCCTATTCCCTATATATTGCACTACTTTTAACCAGAACCATATGGAGAGACACACACTCGCTCATTGGATAGTTGACACTATGGTTGGGCGGTATACAGATTTTCATATTGTCATACCGTCCTTCTCTCATACCTCTCATACCGGGATATACGGTATTACCGGCCTAATACACAAGGGGGTGCCAAAATGCTAACACATTTTGAAAAAGTAATAGTAGATGCTAGCTAAATATGCTAACAAGCGCAAACGAAAATAAACACATTTCAAAGACAGGCAATCCAGCTCATAAAGTTATACATATATAGATAGGAGCTACTGAATGTCATTTTTGGTGAGTTTTAACATTTACAAGCAAATTTGAACGAGAGACATTGTGCAAATGAACAAAGTTTTGATGCATGCTTGTCTGAAGGAAGAATGTGTAGGCTACACACTGTGTCTGTGTGAAGTCTGGAGTCGCTAGGGCAACTGGCCTGCCTGCTCTGCTCAGAGAAGAGGGATGCCCCATCACCTTATTAATTCAGCCACTTACTTAGATTAACTAGCAAGATAAACTTAGGGGGTCGCATTAATGCAGAATTCTATGTTTTTCACGCAGGAAAAAAATATGAAACGCATAAGAATTATCTTGCTGTGTTTTGTAAATGCAGATATATAATGCTTCTTATTGTAATTTCTGCTCTGCATCAGACTCATTTCGTGCTTTAGGTGCCCTTATCCAATCAGATGAGAATTCAAGAACAGGCATTCTATCAGCAGACTACAATCTGACTGATGTGGAGCTACTTTTCTCTGGTACTTTTCTTGGTGTAGCCGGCCTACTTTTCTCGGGTATAATCCAAGGTTAACTTTAAGTAAAACTTTAGGAAATGTAGCTGGCTACATTCTTTTTATGATAAACATTAGAAATATGACGGCCATTCATTGTTTTTGCGAAAAAATACCTTGCTTTTTCATTGTAAGCTCATTTACTTGTATGGCTGCCAGCCAAATAGAGTTGCACTTAAGTTGTCATCTGATGAAAAGGAAGCTATTTTCTTCCGAATGTGTTGCACTAATGTATTTTCTGTGAAGGAATATTATAGTTACATGTCCCTGATCCCTTTTTTGAAGCAAAACAAAATACGGTTGACTTTCAATATAAAACGTGACCACTGTCAAGACACAGCTGGACTCGCCTGCTCCCACTTCTCTTATTGTGCTATTTACAAACACACACGTAACTGTCTCAACTGTTCTATGGAACTACATTAAGCTTCATAATGTAAAATAATGTGACAGGTGAAATCAAGAACCTGATCTGCTTTATCTCCTAATGTATTGCACAAGTTGACTGCAGATATTTACTTAAAAGTAGCTACAAATATGAAAATGTATCGAAAACTTCAAAGGAATAGTTTCAACGGTATTGACAGTATTGAAAAACCACCCCGTGGCTATTTCCAAATACCCCAGTATACGGTATATACGGTATACCGCCCAAGCCGAGTTGACACCACCAGTTCATCTCCTGAACAACTGTGTTCGACTTCAGTAGCCAGCCAGTGTGATGGAGATGACATACAGCACATCAGCCCAGTGGCAGCTAGCCTCATCAAACTTTGCCTGATCGCTTCACAGACATGGAAATGTCTTATCTGCTCCAGTGTAGAACTGTGGATGCATTTCTGACAGAATGCGTTAAACAGGTACAGGGCAAAGAGCATGTTGTCAGCAGAAAAAGTAGCCTATGATGGACATTATAAAACCATACCCTTCCCGTCAAAGAGAGCCCATATTTATTTCATGGATGTTACCACGACTCATGGTCATTTCCAAAGGTGCCCCGGCATCATACCGTGTGTAGTGTGTGTGCTAGCCTATTCTGTACTGTGTCCTAGTCTCTCTCTCTCTCTCTCTCTCTCTCTCTCTCTCTCTCTCTCTCTCTCTCTCTCTCTCTCTCTCTCTCTGACGTCTTTAAATGAACATGTTGACACTAATGGGAGAGGGAAAGAGCAGATGCCTATATTATTAATGCCATCCTTTTCCCTTTCAATTACATTTAACATGACACTGAATGACGGTGCAAACTGGCAGAGAGGAAGTGCTTCACATGACATTAGCCGACGTTTTTGCCTCCCAGTTCATAGAGGTAATTGGCAACAGGAGTGACAGTGGGAGCCGGTTCTTTTTGAAGAGCACCACTGAATGCTCCGTCAAATGATGCTCTATCTTTTTTAGTTCAAGGAGTAACCAATATGGGCCTGTCATACGCTTCCTCCCTAAAGGAATAGCAGACAGCATGGCTTGTAAATGTGTCACTTTTTTCTGCTGGCCCCTCAGTCAGCCCCATCAGTTTTTGAGCAAAAGTGGCATTTGTGTCCATAGATTATTTTTTGAAGCGTTATACAAATCATGTTTCGTTTCAATCACTGACATTAAGTTCAATATTGAGCTTTCGGGGAATTCTATACTTTTTAAGTAACACCATAAGTAATTGTCTTTTCACAGTGCAATTCACAGTTGACCACGCATTTATAAAGATGACATTTTTCTTCCTTTTTATTACCTGAAAATGGCAAAACAGTTAACATAATATTGAAGCACAATCAAGTATTATATATTTCTCTCAGCTATTGCTGTACAGATATATTTTTTTATTGAATTAAATGTGATAATTTAGTACCGAGCAGTTGGAAAGTTGATATGCTCCTCTCTTTTCTCCTAATTGTTCAGGAGGGGGTAAATCTGTTTGCCTGATTGATCTTAAATCAATATGCCAGTCATATCCCCTACCTTTAAACAATCCCTAGTTCTGAGGAATATTAATAATTATGCTGGAAAGTGGAGCCATGTGTGCTGTTGCTTGTAAGCATGAAATTCAGCCGGCAGCCCCTACTCTATTGAACACAATTACAAGCTGCTGGAAGGAACATAGAATGTTCTTTTGATTGGTCCACCCCCAGAATTTGAGCACACAGCTGAAAATGCTCCAGGATGTCTCCCTGAATTAGGGACAGAAGAGAGGAAGAGATTGAAGACTGACTGACACACACAGTCCTTCTGAAACAATATGCAGCGTTGCCATGATCATCGTGGGTGGAAAGTGAAGGGAGAGGGGAAGCTGTTTTGTGCTTTTTCAAACCTACAGTAGCTTTTTTATTTATATTTTTTTTATTTCACCTTTATTTAATCAGGTAAGCCAGTTGAGAACAAGTTCTCATTTACAACTGCGACCTGGCCAAGATAAAGCAAAGCAGTGCGATAAAAACAACAACACAGACTTACATATGGGGTAAAACAAAACATAAAGTCAAAAATACAACAGAAAATATATATACAGTGTGTGCAAATGTAGCAAGTTATGGAGGTAAGACAATAAATAGGCCATAGTGCAAAATAATTACAATTAGTATTAACACTGGAATGATAGATGTGCAAGAGATGATGTGCAAATAGAGATACTGGGGTGCAAATGAGCAAAATAAATAACAATATGGGGATGAGGTAGTTGAGTGGGCTAATTTCAGAAGGTCTGTGTACAGGTGCAGTGATCGGTAAGCTGCTCTGACAACTGATGCTTAAAGTTAGTGAGGGAGATAAGAGTCTCCAGCTTCAGAGATTTTTGCAGTTCGTTCCAGTCATTGGCAGCAGAGAACTGGAAGGAATGGCGGCCAAAGGAGGTGTTGGCTTTGGGGATGACCAGTGAGATATACCTGCTGGAGCGCATACTACGGGTGGGTGTTGCTATGGTGACCAATGAGCTAAGATAAGGCAGAGATTTGCCTAGCAGTGATTTCTAGATGGCCTGGAGCCAGTGGGTTTGGCGACGAATATGTAGTGAGGACCAGCCAACAAGAGCGTACAGGTCACAGTGGTGGGTAGTATATGGGGCTTTGGTGAAAAAACGGATGGCACTGTGATAGACTACATTCAATTTGCTGAGTAGAGTGTTGGAGGCTATTTTGTAAATGACATCGCCGAAGTCAAGGATCGGTAGGATAGTCAGTTTTACGAGGGCATGTTTGGCAGCATGAGTGAAGGAGGCTTTGTTGCGAAATAGGAAGCCGATTCTAGATTTAATTTTGGATTGGAGATGCTTAATGTGAGTCTGGAAGGAGAGTTTACAGTCTAACCAGACACCTAGGTATTTGTAGTTGTCCACATACTCTAGGTCAGACCCGTCGAGAGTAGTGATTCTAGTCGGGTGGGCGGGTGCCAGCAGCGTTCGATTGAAGAGCATGCATTCAGTTTTACTAGTGTTTAAGAGCAGTTGGAGGCTACGGAAGGAGTGTTGTATGGCATTGAAGCTCGTTTGGAGGTTTGTTAACACAGTGTCCAATGAAGGGCCAGATGTATACAAAATGTTGTCGTCTGCGTAGAGGTGGATCTGAGAGTCACCAGCAGCAAGAGCGACATCATTGATATACGCAGAGAAAAGAGTTGGCCCAATAATTGAACCCTGTGGCACCCCCATAGAGACTGCCATAGGTCCAGACAACAGGCCCTCCGATTTGACACATTGAACTCTATCTGAGAAGTAGTTGGTGAACCAGGCGAGGCAGTCATTTGAGAAACCAAGGCTATTTAGTCTGCCAATAAGAATGCGGTGGTTGACAGAGTCGAAAGCCTTGGCCAGGTCAATGAAGACGGCTGCACAGTACTGTCTATTATCGATTGCGGTTATAATATCGTTTAGGACCTTGAGCATGGCTGAGGTGCACCCATGACCAGCTCGGAAACCGGATTGCATAGCGGAGAAGGTACGGTGGGATTCGAAATGGTCGGTGATCTGTTTGTTAACTTGGCTTTCAAAAACTTTCGAAAGGCAGGGCAGGATGGATATAGGTCTGTAACAGTTTGGATCTAGAGTGTCACCCCCTTTGAAGAGGGGGATGACCGCGGCAGCTTTCCAATCTCTGGGGATCTCAGACGTTACGAAAGAGAGGTTGAACAGGCTAGTAATAGGGGTTGTGACAATTTCGGCGGCTAGCTCTGCACAGTGGGTATTGGGTTCAAAGGTATGAGATGGTTCTTCAGGGATTTTGTTTTTGTTCGTGCATCCTACACTATCCTTCGTTTACCCTTCAAATCCTCTGAAATTAGGCAGATTGGATTTATATTTTCTGCAAAGACATAATTGGTAAAAAGTCAAATAAAAAGTTCACAATTTATTTACTCCGGGTTGTCCATCTGTAGATGCTCTACAGATGGTCATACTATCAACAAATACAGTATCTGTTGACAAGCAACTGCTTGCTAAGGTTAGGGTTAGGTTTAGGGCAGTGGTCACCAACCGGTTGATCGCGATCGACTGGTCGATCTCCAAGCCATTCCTAGTTGATCACCAAACATTTCAGTAAAAAACCCAACGGAAAAGGCTTGTGTTCCTATTTTTTTATTTTTTTTTGCGCTGTTGGCATTAGGTGCACTTGATTCAGCAACCCTAGCGCCGGGAAGGCAAAGTGTTCCCATTTTGAGCCATTTCATTTGTCTGAAGGAGGAACTACGCCCAGAGAGCAAATCAAGTGCACCTATAGGCCTACCTCTGGCCAATCAAATAGCTCAGATCACTGTGTATGCACAGTTTCCCCGAGCCATAGACTGTAAAAATAATCCTTGACCGCACAGCAAAGTTGATCATGTGAGATTTCAACACTTTTAAAACCGTGACTAGAGAGAGTGTTTTGATAAGCTAGCTTATTATTAGTGGCTTGTGTCTTTTTTAATATCGAGGAATATTTAACTTTCTCTGGTCATAGGAGTAACAACATGAATTGGTGCATGAGGCAGAAATAATGCAGTGCGACTTAAGTTTCGCCATCAACTGGAAGACTGTGTCCCCTTTTCTCAGTGGAGGGAGGGAGAGAGGAGGGACGGTGAGTCGGGTGAGAGGCAGCCTCACCGCTGCTCCCTCCATCCCTTCAGTCTGACCATCAGATAAGGGCCATCAGTCCAGTAAAAAGCTGTGCCTCACAAGTAATACAACAAATGATTTATTAACAGTGTGATCATATACTTAATTGTTTTAATTTGTTTTTGCGCTGTTGGCATTAGGTGCACTTGATTCAGCAACCCTAGCGCCGGGAAGGCAAAGTGTTCCCATTTTTAACCATTTCATTTGTCTGAAGGAGGAACTACGCCCAGAGAGCAAATCAAGTGCACCTATAGGCCTACCGCTGGCCAATCAAATAGCTTAGATCACTGTGTATACACAGTTTCCCCAAGCCATAGACTGTGAAAATAATCCTTGACCGCACAGCAAAGTTGATAATGTGAGATTTCAACACTTTTAAAACCATGACTAGAGAGTGTTTTGATAAGCTAGCGTTATTATTAGTGTCTTCTTTAATATCGAGGAATATTTAACTTTCTCTGGTCATAGGAGTAACAACATGAATTGGTGCATGAGGCAGAAATAATGCATTGCGACTTAAGTTGTGCCATCAACTGGAAGACTGTGTCCCCTTTTCTCAGTGGAGGGAGGGAGAGAGGAGGGACGGTGAGTCGGGTGAGAGGCAGCCTCACCGCTGCTCCCTCCATCCCTTCAGTCTGACCATCAGATAAGGGCCATCAGTCCAGTAAAAATGTGTGCCTCACAAGTAATACAACAAATGATATATTAACAGTGTGATCATATACTTAATTTTTTAAAATATAATTTCAAAATGGTCAGAGAAGAACAACATTGGCTTAGCCAATATGCGGTGATATTGTAATGGGCCTATAGCCTACATAACTGTTTTTAATGGGTTAATGTTGCATAGGCTTACGTTTTTTAAGTTATGTTTTTTTTTTATCTGAGCGGTAGATATCGGCTTGGATTTTGACTCAGAAAGTGATCTTGACTCAGAAAAGGTTGGTGACCACTGGGTTAGGGTAAGGGTTAAGGTTCGGGTTAGGGCTAGGGCTAGGGCTAGGGTTAGGGTAAGGGTTATGTTTAGGGTTAGTAGATACTTAGTTACTGATAGTCTGTAGATAATCTACAGATGGACTATACAAATAAAGTGTTAAAATATATATACAGTGGGGGGAAAAAGTATTTAGTCAGCCACCAATTGTGCAAGTTCTCCCACTTAAAAAGATGAGAGAGGCCTGTAATTTTCATCATAGGTACACGTCAACTATGACAGACAAAATGAGAATTTTTTTTCCAGAAAATCACATTGTAGGATTTTTGATGAATTTATTTGCAAATTATGGTGGAAAATAAGTATTTGGTCAATAACAAAAGTTTCTCAATACTTTGTTATATACCCTTTGTTGGCAATGACACAGGTCAAACGTTTTCTGTAAGTCTTCACAAGGTTTTCACACACTGTTGCTGGTATTTTGGCCCATTCCTCCATGCAGATCTCCTCTAGAGCAGTAATGTTTTGGGGCTGTCGCTGGGCAACACGGACTTTCAACTCCCTCCAAAGATTTTCTATGGGGTTGAGATCTGGAGACTGGCTAGGCCACTCCAGGACCTTGAAATGCTTCTTACGAAGCCACTCCTTCGTTGCACGGGCGGTGTGTTTGGGATCATTGTCATGCTGAAAGACCCAGCCACGTTTCATCTTCAATGCCCTTGCTGATGGAAGGAGGTTTTCACTCAAAATATCACGATACATGGCCCCATTCATTCTTTCCTTTATACGGATCAGTCGTCCTGGTCCCTTTGCAGAAAAACAGACCCAAAGCATGATGTTTCCACCCCCATGCTTCACAGTAGGTATGGTGTTCTTTGGGTGCAACTCAGCATTCTTTGTCCTCCAAACACGACGAGTTGAGTTTTTACCAAAAAGTTCTATTTTGGTTTCATCTGACCATATGACATTCTCCCAATCCTCTTCTGGATCATCCAAATGCACTCTAGCAAACTTCAGACGGGCCTGGACATGTACTGGCTTAAGCAGGGGAACACGTCTCGCACTGCAGGATTTGAGTCCCTGGCGGCGTAGTGTGTTACTGATGGTAGGCTTTGTTACTTTGGTCCCAGCTCTCTGCAGGTCATTCACTAGGTCCCCCCGTGTGGTTCTGGGATTTTTGCTCACCGTTCTTGTGATCATTTTGACCCCACGGGGTGAGATCTTGCGTGGAGCCCCAGATCAAGGGAGATTATCAGTGGTCTTGTATGTCTTCCATTTCCTAATAATTGCTCCCACAGTTGATTTCTTCAAACCAAGCTGCTTACCTATTGCAGATTCAGTCTTCCCAGCCTGGTGCAGGTCTACAATTTTGTTTCTGGTGTCCTTTGACAGCTCTTTGGTCTTGGCCATAGTGGAGTTTGGAGTGTGACTGTTTGAGGTTGTGGACAGGTGTCTTTTATACTGATAACAAGTTCAAACAGGTGCCATTAATACAGGTAACGAGTGGAGGACAGAGGAGCCTCTTAAAGAAGAAGTTACAGGTCTGTGAGAGCCAGAAATCTTGCTTGTTTGTAGGTGACCAAATACTTATTTTCCACCATAATTTGCTTAGATTTTTTTTCCTCAATTTGTCTGTCATAGTTGACGTGTACCTATGATGAAAATTACAGGCCTCTCTCATCTTTTTAAGTGGGAGAACTTGCACAATTGGTGGCTGACTAAATACTTTTTTTCCCCACTGTATATACATACTGTAACCTACAGTATACAGGCAGCAATTCATCCTCCCATGCAACCGGCATCCTGATGTGTTTTTGTTTATGTTTGTTTGCTGGAATGAATGCATTTGTATATCCCAGTGTTGGTATGCGTTCCACATAATAGGTCACTCTCTTCAGATCAGTGAATAAATGGAGTATATTGGGACAAATATGGATTACTGAAGAGTTTTTTTCACCAGTTATAGATCATTGACTACGTACTGTATACACAAGGCCACATCAACCAGAGAAATAGTGATCAATCGTTAGCCATCATTAATGTTGCATAGATACCATTGATGTTGCATAGATACCATTGGGTCGATAAGCACCACTGCAACCTATAATTCCCAGTAAAACTATGTACATGGTGACTGCCATTGACACTTGACATTCTGTACATCATCAAGAAATCATGAGTCAAGTTTCTATGAAAATCTTTATCAAGATTCTATGAAAATGTGTGCGTGCTGGTTAATTATATCTTGACATTAGCCTTATTTTCAGTTGTGGAACAGACTGACTTTTACATAGTGACATGGCAAAGGCATCCAGCTTTCAGGGACGGAGGGTCCAGCCATCTGGAAACGCTAGTGTGGCTCCCTGCCCCATACTTGTCTAGTTGAAACAGCATCTAAGCCAAAATCCAGAGCAGCCATGACTTGTCTCTGTGTAGTGGATGTCTTCTTTTAAAAACCTCCTAAGTGCTTTAACACTGGGCACTACACAGTTGTACAGAGTTACACTTGATTCACTTTATTGTAGTGCCACTATAAGCCTATTGTTTTAGCTTGTGGGCAGCTTCATTTCCTGAAATAGAGACGTTTTCTTGATGTTCAGTAGCTAATGTGTCAGTGGCTGCCTATTGCGCACTGCCCGCTAGCAAGCCAGGAAGCCAGGAACTCAAACCTAGCTGTCCATCATCTAGCACTAATACAGTAAGGTACCTTCAGCGGGAGGTGAAAGGGAGGCATACAGTAGGTTACCTGCTAGACGATTATATGGGTGGAGGGGCAGCAAGGAGGGGGAAGGGGGATATGCATGCACCCACCAAATGCTAGGTTCACCACTGCTTGGACTGGAATAAATCCTAATGAGTGTTGTAATTTCATCATCATTGCCATAATTTCAGCCATGCATAATCTCCTAGGTATGGAGCCAATTGTCTGATTATGAAACCTCCCATCACATCCTCTAAATGGCATCCTTTACTGAATTAGTTAAACGATTGTACTGTCTATTGACCTGTAAATTCTGGTAATGCTGGGAATAGTCAGATCTGGGCTAAGTATACCTCCGTACTGTGCTTTGAGTCAGTGTCTGTGTCTGCGGCTGGGTTTTTCCGCATGATAATTGCCTCGTCTTAATTGGAATGCAAATGAAAATGGGCAGCACATGCCAGATTTGTAATAATTACAGTTTCCTTGTTGTTTTGAGGAAAACATCTGCCGTGCTTACAGAGGGATATCTTAACAATTAAAGCATGAAAGACTGAGGAGTTGTCTGAGGTCTGCAGGGTATGCCTATCCCCCTCAGAGTCCAAAATGAGAAGTTTTGTTTTTAATCACTCTGAAAACACTTCAGGTGCTGCTCGCCTGTGTTTATTCTGTTAAGTAGACTTAACATTTTGATGTGATCTGCAACCAATTTCTGATAGCAGCCTCTTAACCAAAACACATCTCACAAATTATGCAAGTTAATGTTTAAAATGTGTTAGCACTCTAGGGATTTTTTTTGCACACCTTGGTTTGCTTGAAAATAGGAAGTAGCTATACTTGCTCAAAGGCTGTAGTACTTTGCTGTAGTCCAAAGTAAACACTGTTGTCACGCCCTGGCTCTGGGGACTCTCGTATGTTGAGCCAGGGTGTTCATTTGTTTATGTTCTAGTCGTTGTATTTCTATGTTGGCCAGGGTGGCTCCCAATCAGAGAGGGCTGTAGCTCGTTGTCTCTGATTGGGAGTCATACTTAGGTAGCCGTTAGGCATTTATTGTTTGTGGTTTCTTGTTCTTATTTGGTTTGTGTTCAACCGTAGACATCACGTTTTCGTCTGTTGTTTTGATCGTGTGATCATACTCTAATAAATATAATTATGTTCACCTTCAACGCTGCGCATTGGTCCTCCTCCTTAGACGATCGTGACAGAAGAAACCACCAGAACTGGACCAAGCAGCCTAGTGAGGAGCAGAGTGGGTGGACTTGGGAACAGTGGAGGAAGAGCTTCGACTGGGTCAAGCCGAATGAGGAGCTGAATGGCGGAGATTGGAAGCAGAAGAGCGAGAGTTGGGCGAGAATTATAGAGGCCTGGCCCACGGGGAAGAGAGACTCCCAGAAAATTTTTAGGGGGGGGCTCACGACGTCGGACCAGCAGGAGGCCGCGATAGAGCGGCCCAGCGGGTTGCCAGAGGAGGCCGCCAGGTTACGGGGGCCACTGGTCGAAGAGGGGATGGAGGATGTAGAGGCACGGCGAGAGGTACTGGCGTGTGTTGCCAGTCCGGTCCGACCTGTTCCTGATCCCCACGTGGGGCCAGTGGTGTGTGTTCCCAGTACGGTCCGGCCTGTTCCTGCCACTCGCACCAAGTCAGTGGTGCGCTTCGTCAGCCCGGCACGGCCCGTTCCTGCTCCCCGCACCAAGTCAGGGGTGCGCTTCGTCAGCCCAGCTCGGCCCGTTCCTGCTCCCCGCACCAAGTCAGTGGTGCGCTTCGTCAGCCCGGTCCGGCTCGCTCCTGCTCCCCGCACCAAGTTAGTGGTGCGTTTCGTCAGCCCGGCGCGGCCCGTTCCTGCTCCCCGCACCAAGTCAGTGGTGCGCTTCGTCAGCCCGGTCCGGCCCGTTCCTGCTCCCCGCACCAAGTCAGTGGTGCGCTTCGTCAGCCCGGCTCGGCCCGTTCCTGCTCCCCGCACCAAGTCAGTGGTGTGCTTCGTCAGCCCAGTCCGGCCTGTCCCTGCTCCACGCACCAAGCCTACGGTGTGCGTCGTCAGCCTGGTAAGGCCCGTTCCTCATCCACACACCAAGCCAGGGGTGCGCGTCGTCAGTCCACCACAACCCGTGCCTGGGTCACCGGTGCCTGGTAAGGTCCCGGTCAACTGCTCCACTACGGAGCTGAAGCTATCCGCTCCACCAGTGTGCAGTCCAGCTCCGGTCAGCAGGGCCAGACCGGACCAGGGGTACTTTGGGGGTTTAGAGAAGGAGTGGGGGTCATGTCCGGAGCCGGATCCGCCGCCGAGGCGGAGTGCCCACCCGGTCCCTCCCCTGTTGGTTTTGGTTGGGGGGGGGTACTGTCACGCCCTGGCTCTGGGGACTCTCGTATGTTGAGCCAGGGTGTTCATTTGTTTATGTTCTAGTCGTTGTATTTCTATGTTGGCCAGGGTGGCTCCCAATCAGAGAGGGCTGTAGCTCGTTGTCTCTGATTGGGAGTCATACTTAGGTAGCCGTTAGGCATTTATTGTTTGTGGTTTCTTGTTCTTATTTGGTTTGTGTTCAACCGTAGACATCACGTTTTCGTCTGTTGTTTTGATCGTGTGATCATACTCTAATAAATATAATTATGTTCACCTTCAACGCTGCGCATTGGTCCTCCTCCTTAGACGATCGTGACAACTGTTAATATATTGATCCATAGAAAAGACACCAGTGTGATTCTCATAAGTGTTTTTGTTTTTTTTGTTGAAAATTCATGCACAAGCAAGACTATGACAGTGAGGGCACAAATTGGACCAGAGTGGTAACACTTATTGCCTTTGGACATAGCGAACTGGACATATCATGCTCTCAACACTTTGAGTAACTACCATTCCAATGATGTGTGACAAGACCTTGGCAACAGCCAGCCACGATACATTCTCTCTCAATGCTGAATAATTGCTTCAACATAATAATGAACTTCAGAGCTCACTGTCACGTAAAATGGCTGTCTGAAATCAAAACTGGCTAATAGGGAAGGAGATTACATTCTAGCTCACTTGAGGAGAGGTGCTGTTGGGTTATCTGGGCTCAGCTGTCCCCTCCCTGCCTTTCACTAAGGATAATGAGGAACTCCAGTGCGCCCTTAAATTTGGCACAGGCTCTGACAATATCACGTTCCCTTAGCATCTCACCCCTTCTAACCTCAGAATGGGCTGAATTGGACCGTGGTCAGAAGTTAGAGGAACTTCCTTCTGTGATCTTCTTTTTATATTCAGCCAAACCTTGTGATAACACAGTGATGTTTTAGGTATGGTTTCAGATAAAAAGTGTGTAATTTAGAGGTGCAGAATTAAACGCGTCACATTGTGAACTGTAAATGTCTTGAGTTTTTGAATCTCAAAGAAGTAGCAAAGAAGTCTAACTAAACTTCTAACATTGATCTTACATCTTGTCATGGAATGACAAGGAAAATATGAATAACTATTAAAGGAAATAGCTTCTTTCTTGGTTATTGGTAGAAAATGTAAGAAGTTATACCAGAATATGTCAGCTAGTTTCAAAGGCTTGTTTTGATGTAGGATGACTCCCACTTCTTGATCCTTCATTAAATAGATTTCTTGGCATTGTCCAATTAATTCATTGAAACAAAAAGACATCTTCTTACCACAGAGGACTTAATCAGTTTCTTGTCCTAATTCCGAGCCATCCTTTTATCTTAAATAAATTGACGATATCTAATTACCAGTATACTGTCAGGCAACAATCCATGAACAAGTCATGTCTTACTTCTTTCCTGTGCACTTGCCAGAAACCTGCAGTGAAACAATGATAGGTAGAATATGATAGAATTGCAGAAGTAGACACTTGTTTTCACTGTTGACAATGAACATAATTAACAGCAGTACAGCACATAATGAAAATATAGCATTAAGAAAATGTATCCATGTTTAAAGTCAGCAAAATATATAATTTTTCAGAATAGTGGAGCATCATTAGATAAATCAAATTTCCACCAAAAGAGTTAAAGTTAAAGAGTTAAAGTTAAAGTTGCAATATATAACTTTTTGGGCGACCTGACCAAATTCACATAGAAATGTGAGTTATAGATCTGTCATTCTCATTGAAAGCAGGTCTAAGAAGTGGTATACAGTGCATTCGGAAAGTATTCAGACCCCTTGACTTTTTCCACATTTTGTTACGTTACAGCCTTATTCTAAAATGGATTAAATAAAACAAATCATCAGCAATCTACACACAATACCCCATAATGACAAAGCAAAAACAGGTTTCTAGATTTTTTTGCAAATTTAAAAAGCAAAACAAAGAAATATGTTATTTACATAAGTATTCAGACATGATTTGGAAAGGCACACACCAGTCTATATAAGGTCACACAGTTGACAGTGCATGTCAGAGCAAAAACCAAGCCATGAGGTCGAAGGAATTGTCCGTAGAGCTCCGAGACGGCATTGTGTCGAGGCACATATCTGGGTAAGGGTACCAAAAAATGTCTGCAGCATTGAAGGTCCCCAGGAACACAGTGGCCTCAAACATTCTTAAATCGAAGAAGTTTGGAACCACCAAGTCTCTTCCTAGAGCTGGCCACCCGGCCAAACTGAGCAGTCGGGGGAGAAGGGCCTTGGTCCGGGAGGTGGTCAAGAACCTGATGGTCACTCTGACAGCTCCAGAGTTCCTCTGTGGAGATGGGAGAACCTTCCAGAAGGACAACCATCTCTACAGCACTCCACCAATCAGGCCTTTATGGTAGAGTGGCCAGACGGAAGCAACTCCTCAGTAAAAAGCACAACAGCCCGCTTGGAGTTTGCCAAAAGGCACCTAAAGACTCTCAGACCATGATGAAACCAAGATTGAACTTTTTGGCCTGAATGCCAAGCGTCACATCTGGAGGAAACCTGGCACCATCCCTATGGTGAAGCATGGTGGTCCAGCATCATGCTATGGGGATGTTTTTCAGCGGCAGGGACTGGGAGACTAGTCAGGATCGAGGGAAAGATGAAAGGAGCAAAGTACACAGAGATATTTAATGAAAACCTGCTCCAGAGCGCTCTGGACCTCAGACTGGAGCGAAGTTTCACCTTCCAACAGGACAACGACCCTAATCACACAGCCAAGACAACGCAGGAGTGACAAGTCTCTGAATGTCCTTGAGTGGCCCAGCCAGAGCCCGGACTTGAACCCGATCGAACATCTCTGGAGAGACCTGAAAATAGCTGTGCAGTGACGCTCCTCATCCAACCTGACAGCGCTTGAGAGGATCTGTAGAGAAGAATGGGAGAAACTCCCCAAATACAGGTGTGCCAAGCTTGTAACGTCATACCCAAGAAGACTCGAGGCTGTAATCGCTGCCAAAGGTTCTTCACCAAAGTACTGAGTAAAGGGTCTGATTACTTATGTAATACTTCAGTTTTTTATTTTTAATAAATTAGCAACAATTTCTAAAAGCCTGTTTTTGCTTTGTCATTATGGGGTATTGTGTGTAGATTGATGAGCGGAAAAAACAATTACATTAATTGTAGAATAAGGCTATAACCAAACAAAATGTGAGAAAAGTAAATGGGTCTGAATACTTTCCGAAGGCACTGTATCTGTTCTAAGTGTCCTATTTCTATGCTTTCCGTTCTT
The DNA here is from genome assembly GCF_964263955.1 of Coregonus lavaretus. Lineage (NCBI taxonomy): Eukaryota > Metazoa > Chordata > Actinopteri > Salmoniformes > Salmonidae > Coregonus > Coregonus lavaretus. The sequence goes on from NC_140019.1 coordinate 6,853,101, forward strand.
CCGTTTAGTTTTTGCTTCTAATTATTTTGGTTTTGTACACCAGCTTCAAACAGCTGAAAATACAATATTTTTAGTTATTGAAAATATATTTCACAGTGGTTTAGATGGTACAATGATTCTCTACACTCTGAGTGCTTGTTTTGTCACATAAACTGAAATTAGGCAAACTATTAGAATTTTAGCAACCAGGAAATGCATATTGCACCTTTAAGTCCAGGACCTCCACTGGTTGCATTGTCAACTTCAACAAACATTCCCAGTAACAAGCGGCCACTTTAGTCCAGTGAGTCAGCCTTCCCCTGTCTGACCTTATCTGTGGGGGTACAGCCTGCCCTCCTTGACTCCGCCGGTGGCATAGCTTGACCTGGCGCCAGCAGTCCTCTCGCTTAAAGGCACTGACCTGCTGCCATCCTGTCCATGGTGGACCGGGGTTGGCAACATAGGCCTATGTTTACTGTATGGTTGTGTCATGTGACCTAACTGAGCCATCTGGTGATGTTCTTTTGAATACATGAATATTGGCATTTCTCCGGGACTAGAATGCTGGCAGAAAATACATGTGTGTTTGCATTTACTGAGGTGTTGGCCTATGTAATCCAGTTGAGAAGGGCTTTTTAGCTATTTTTACTGCACGTACACTACATGGCCAAAGGTATGTGGACAACTGCTAGTCAAACATCTCATTCCAAAATCATGGGCATTAATATGGAGTTGGTCCCCCCTTTGCTGCTATAACAGCCTTTCCCCACTCTTCTGGGAAGTATTTCCACTAGATGTTGGAACATTGGTGCGGGGACTTCCTTCCATTCAGCCACAAGAGCATTAGTGAGGTCGGGCACTGATGTTGGGCGTTTAGGCCTGGCTCGCAGTCTGCGTTCAAATTCATCCCAAAGGTGTTCGATGGGGTTGAGGTCAGAGCTCTGTGCAGGCTAGTCAAGTCCTTTTACACCGATCTCGACAAACCATTTCTGCCACAAAATTTGAAGCACAGAATCGTCTAGAATGTCAATGTATTCTGTAGCGTTAAGATTTCCCTTCACTGGAACTAAGGGGCCTAGCCCGAACCATGAAAAACAGCCCCAGACCATTATTCCTCCTCCACCAAACCTTACAGTTGGCACTATATATTCAGACAGGTAGCTTTCTCCTGGCATCCGCCAAACCCAGATTCATCACTCCAGAGAACGAGTTTCCACTGCTCCAGAGTCCAATGGCGGCGAGCTTTACACCACTCCAGCCGACGCTTGTCATTGCGCATGGTGATCTTAGGCTTGTGTGTGGCTGCTCGGCCATGGAAACCCATTTCATGAAGCTCCCGACAAACAGTTATTGTGCTGAAGTTGCTTCCAGAGGCAGTTTGGAACTCGGTAGGGAGTGTTGCTCCTAGACACTTCCACTTCACAATAACAGCACTTCCAGTTGACCAGGGCAGCTCTCTTATTTTGGCCATGTAGTGTATGTCTATCAGTAAGCATGTCACGAGCTGTCATGCATGATGAGTAATTATGAGTGCGACGTACTGTAAATATAGAATGTTAATTAATTTAGAGCTCATTCCAGCAAGGTGCTCAAACAAGCTTTTTACATTTAGCTGCATTCTAATGCCCCAGTCATTATCATGTCTGTTCTGTTGATAGTTTCCAAATATTTGTTCGTGAGGATAAACTGTTCTAAAGCCCTCTTATCTTAGCTGTGTACCCTCCTTCAACTTATTTACTGTAAGGTCATTATCTAATGTCATTAAATCAAATCAGATCAAATTTTATTTGTCACATGTGCCGAATACAAAAGGTATAGACCTCACAGTGAAATGCTTACTTACAAGCCCTTAACCAACAATGCAATTTTAAGAAAGATTACCAAAAAAATACCAAAAAAACATTAATGAAAAATATAATAAGAAATAAAAGTAACAAATAATTAAAGAGCAGCAGTAAAATAACAATAGCGAGGCTATATACAGGGGGTACCGGTACCGAGTCAGTGTGCGGGTGCACCAGTTAGTCAAGGTAATTGAGGTAATATGTACATGTACAGTGGCTTGCGAAAGTATTCACCCCCCTTGGCATTTTTCCTATTTTGTTGTCTTACAACCTGGAATCAAAATGGATTTTTTGGGGGTTTGTATCATTTGATTTACACAACATGCCTACCACTTTGAAGATGCAAAATATTTTTTGGGGTGAAACAAACAAGAAATAAGACAAAAAAAACAGAACACTTGAGCGTGCATAACTATTCACCCCCAAAGTCAATACTTTGTAGAGCCACCTTTTGCAGCAATTACAGCTGCAAGTCTCTTGTGGTACGTCACTATAAGCTTGGCACATCTAGCCACTGGGATTTTTGCCCACTCTTCAAGGCAAAACTGCTCCAGCTCCTTCAAGTTGGATGGGTTCCGCTGGTGTACAGCAATCTTTAAGCCATACCACAGATTGTCAATTGGATTGAGATCTGGGCTTTGACTAGGCCATTCCAAGACATTTAAATGTTTCCCCTTAAACCACTCGAGTGTTGCTTTAGGAGTATGCTTAGGGTCATTGTCCTGCTGGAAGGTGAACCTCCGTCCCAGTCTCAAATCTCTGGAAGACTGAAACAAGTTTCCCTCAAGAATTGCTCTGTATTTAGCGGCATCCATCATTCCTTCAATTCTGACCAATTTCCCAGTCCCTGCCGATGAAAAACATCCCCACAGCATGATGATGCCACCACCATGCTTCACTGTGGGGATGGTGTACTCGGGGTGATGAGAGGTGTTGGGTTTGCGCCAGACATAGCGTTTTCCTTGATGGCCCCCCCAACAAATGTAGTCTCATCTGACCAGAGTACCTTCTTCAATATGTTTGGGGAGTCTCCCACATGGCTTTTGGCGAACACCAAACGTGTTTGCTTATTTTTTTCTTTAAGCAATGTTTTTTTTTCTGGCCACTCTTCCGTAAAGCCCAGCTCTGTGGAGTGTACAACTTAAAGTGGTCCAATGGACAAATAATGCAATCTCCGCTGTGGAGCTTTGCAGCTCCTTCAGGGTTATCTTTGGTCTCTTTGTTGCCTCTCTGATTAATGCCCTCCTTGCCTGGTCCGTGAGTTTTGGTGGGCGGCCCTCTCTTGGCAGGATTGTTGTGGTGCCATATTCTTTCAATTTTTTAGTAATGGATTTAATGGTGCTCTGTGGGATGTTCAAAGTTTCTGATATTTTTTTATTACCCAACCCTGATCTGTACTTCTCCACAACTTTGTCCCTGACCTGTTTGGAGAGCTCCTTGGTCTTCATGGTGCCGCTTGCTTGGTGGTGCCCCTTGCTTAGTGGTGTTGCAGACTCTGAGGCCTTTCAGAACAGGTGTATATATACTGAGATCATGTGACAGATCATGTGACACTTAGATTGCACACAGGTGGACTTCATTTAACTAATTATGTGACTTCTGAAGGTAATTGTTTGCACCAGATCTTATTTAAGGGCTTCATAGCAAAGGGGGTGAATACATATGCACGCACCACTTTTCCGTAATTATAATTTTTTAATTTTTTTGAAACAAGTTATTTATTTCATTTCACTTCACCAATTTGGACTATTTTGTGTATGTCCTTTACATGAAATCCAAATAAAAATCCATTTAAATTACAGGTTGTAATGCAACAAAATAGGAAAAATGTCAAGGGGGATGAATACTTTTGCAAGGCACAGTAGGGGGGGGGGGGGCAATGCAAATAGTCTGGGTAGCCATGTGATTAGATGTTCAGGAGTCTTATGGCTTGGGGGTAGAAGCTGTTTAGAAGCCTCTTGGACCTAGATTTGGCGCTCCAGTACCGCTTGCCATGCAGTAGCAGAGAGAGTCTATGACTATGACTAGGCTGGCTGGAGTCTTTGACAATTTTCAGGGCCTTCCTCTTACACTGCCTGGTATAGAGGTACTGGATGGCAGGAAGTTTGGTCCAATGATATACTGGGTCGTACGCACTACCCTCTGTAGTGCCTTTGCTGTCGGAGGCCTAACAGTTGCCATATCAGTCTCCTGAGGGGGAATACATGTTGTCGTGCCCTCTTGACAACTGTCTTGGTGTGCTTGGACCATGTTAGTTTGTTGGTGATGTGGACACCAAGGAACTTGAAGCTATCAACCTGCTCCACTACAGCCCCGTCGATGAGAACGGGGGCGTGCTCGGTCCTCTTCTTTTTCCTGTAGTCCACAATCATCTCCTTTGCCTTGATCATGTTGAGGGAGAGGTTGTTGTCCTGGCACCACACGGCCAGGTCTCTGACCTCCTCCCTATAGGCTGTCTCGTCGTTGTCGGTGATCAGGCCTACCACTGTTGTGTCATCGGCAAACTTAATGATGGTGTTGGAGTCGTGCCTGGCCATGCAGTCATAAGTGTACAGGGAGTACAGGAGGGGACTGAGCACGCACCCCTGAGGTGCCCCCGTGTTGAAGATCCCCGTGTTGTTACCTACCCTTACCACCTGGGGGCGGCCCGTCAGGAAGTCCAGGATCCAGTTGCAGAGGGAGGTGTTTAGTCCCAGGGTCCATAGCTTAGTGATGCGCTTTGAGGGCGCTATGGTGTTGAACACTGAGCTGTAGTCAATGAATAGCATTCTCACATAGGTGTTCCTTTTGTCCAGGTGTGAAAGGTCAGTGTGGAGCGCAATAGAGATTGCATCATCTGTGGATCTGTTGGAGCGGTATGCAAATTGGAGTGGGTCTAGGGTTTCTGGGATAATGTGGTTGATGTGAGCCATGACCAGCCTTTCAAAGCACTTCATGGCTACAGACATGAGTGCTACGGGTCGGTAGTCATTTAGGCAGGTTACCTTAGTGTTCTTGGGCACAGGGACTATGGTGGTCTGCTTGAAACATGTTGGTATTACAGACTCATATAGGGAGAGGTTGAAAATGTCAATGAAGACACTTGCCAGTTGGTCAGCGCATGTTCGGAGTACACGTCCTGGTAATCCGTCTGGCCCTGCAGCCTTGTGAATGTTGACCTGTTTAAAGTTCTTACACACATCAGCTACGGAGAGCGTGATCACACAGTCGTCCGGAACATCTGATGCTCTCATGCATGTTTCAGTGTTACTTGCCTCGAAGTGAGCATAGAAGTAATTTAGCTCGTCTGGTAGGCTTGTGTCACTGGGCAGCTCGCGGCTGTGCTTCCCTTTGTAGTCTGTAATAGTTTGCAAGCCCTACCACATCCGACGAGCGTCGGAGCCGGTGTAGTACGATTCGATCTTAGTCCTGTATTGACACTTTGCCTGTTTGATGGTTCGTCAGAGGGCATAGCGGGATTTCTTATAAGCTTCCGGGTTAGAGAGCCGCTCCTTGAAAGCGGCAGCTCTACCCTTTAGCTCAGTGCGGATGTTGCCTCTAATCCATGGCTTCTTGTTGGGGTATGTACGTACAGTCACTGTGGGAACGACGTCATCGATGCACCATTGGAAGAATCCCAGAACATATTCCAGTCAGTGCTAGCAAAACAGTCCTGTAGCTTAGCATCTGCTTCATCTGACCACTTTTTTACTGACCGAGTCACTGGTGCTTCCTGCTTTAGTTTTTGCTTGTAAGCAGGAATCAGGAGGATATAATTATTGTCAGAATTGCCAAATGGAGGGCGAGGGAGAGCTTTGTACGCATCTCTGTGTGTGGAGTTAAGGTGGTCTAGAGTTTTTTTCCCTCTGGTTGCACATTTAACATGCTGGTAGAAATTAGGTAAAACGGATTGAAGTTTCCCTGCATTAAAGTCCCCGGCCACTAGGAGCACCGCCTCTGGATGAGTGTTTTCCTGTTTGCTTATGGCCGTATACAGTTAATTGAGTGTGGTCTTACTGCCAGCATCGGTTTGTGGTGGTAAATAGACAGCTACGAAGAATATAGGTGAAAACTCTCTTGGTAGATAGTGTGGTCTACAGCTTATCATGATATACTCTACCTCAGGCGAGCAAAACCTCGAGACTTCCTTGGATATCGTGCACCAGCTGTTGTTTACAAATATACATAGACCGCCACCACTTGTCTTACTAGAGGCTGCTGTTCTATCCTGCCGATACAGTGTATAACCCTCCAGCTGTATGTTATTCATGTCTTCGTTCAGCCACGACTCGGTGAAACATAAGATATTACAGTTTTTAATGTCCCGTTGGTAGGATATTCGTGCCTGTAGTTCGTCCACTTTATTATCAAGTGATTGTACGTTGGCCAATAGTATCGATAGGCAAAGACAGATTAGCCATTCGTCGCCGGCTCCTTACCAGGCACCCCGATCTCCTTCCGCGATATCTTATTTTCTTTCTACTGCGAATGACGGGATGAGGACCCTGTCGGGTGTCTGGAGCAAAGCCCTCTCTCATCTGACTCATTAAATAAAAATTAATAGTCCAGTTCAAGGTGAGTAATCACTGTTCTGATGTCCAGAAGCTCTTTTCGGTCATAAGAGACGGTAGCAGCAACATTATGTACAAAATAAGTTACAAACAATGTGAAAAAACAAACAAAATAGCACGGTTGGTTAAGAGTCCATAAAACGGCGACCATCCCCTCCGGCGCCATTGTTGTCAAGGGATAAGAGCGTCTGCTAATTGACTAACATGTAAATGAATCAATTACAAGCTGATTTGATGAGATGAGAGAGAGGTGTTGTCTTGTGCTGTTAACTCAGCCAATATATTAAAGTTTAAAGTGCATTGGCTTGGCTGTCATGACGATGACCTGCCGTTTAACCTCGTCAACAACCTTGATGACTTCTTGAATTACTCTTTCAACCAGGAAAGGATGGGCCTCGAAAGTGTCTACATGCTGCTTTACCTTAACTCTGGCTGAAAGAGTGCCCTGGCTGTTCCCAAACGTACCTCAAAATACCCCACCGCAGGGCTCCTCTGCTACACACCTTTTTTTTTTTGCCTTGTCGGAAATACATTAACACAACCCTAATTCCCTCATCCAGAAACTAAGTCCTGTTCTCTATGTACATGCCAAGGCTTAGCTCAGTATGACTTTCATCAAGTACATTTTCTTTGCACTGAAATCCAATTGGAGTTTTCTTTCACACTGAGAAGATTTCCGGATTGCCCTGTATTCCAGGTAGTGTTCCTTGCCGCTTATAATTGTTCCTGCCTGTATGTGTAAAGGATATTGTTTTGAGATTGTGTTCTAATAATCTATTTTCTGGATCAATGAGAGACAGGAAGTAATCCATATATGGACCTCAGATTAAGTCATAGGTTTCTTCTGGATTAGAAAAGGTTTGGGGTTTTAGGCTGGGTTTCTGTATAGCACTTTGTGACATCTGCTGATGTAAAAAGGGCTTTATAAATACAATTTGGTTGATTGAATTTGATTATGATTCTCGGAGTTCAGATGTATGTTTTACAAACAAACATTCTCCATGTGTATTATAATGTATTTTCTGTTAAGGAATGGTAATACTCTGCGAAAGCCTATCTATTCCATGTTTTACCCCTGTTAAGAGAGGGGGGGGGAAATAGAAAGAAGAGGCAGAAAGGCATATTTGTGGAGTTTCTTTTCAAGTGTGTGATGCTGGCCATCTGGTGTGGCTCTGAGACATACGCCTCGAGGAAGATGGCAGCCAACACTTCTGCAGCAGGCAGCCTGTTTACACTTCTTAATGATGATTCAAATATGTATCAAACACAATCCTCCTGCTAACAGGACTGAGGAGTTCCTCCTGTACCTCAGTAAGGATGTGACTTAATCACACTCTTATGGAACATCTCTAGTGAAGGCCTCCGCAGCAGGGAAGACAGGGTTCACTTTTAGAAATCAAAGCAGAACAACCAGGACTGACTCATACATGCCATCACTTTGCCATTACTCTCATATGGGAAAATAAACTTTAAATAATTTGTTTCTGTGTCAATGTTTGAGACATTTATCTTGGAGACACATAATTAAAGCTATGTTTTATCCTACTGTTGTCTCATTGATGTGGGAATATGTCTTGATGTTGTATTTTTCAGACCACCTTTGTGAGAGTTTGCTTCTTTATGTGCTGCTCATTTATTGATAGGCTCTTCTTTAAGTGCGTATATTATCAATAACATTTTATTTATGAGTCAAATATTCAATAGGAGATGGAAAAAGTTATTATTTCATCAGGAGACACAAAATACTCTGGTTGAAGCTTGTAGAGGCTCTTTGAAGGGATGTGGGGTGGGATGCACTTTTAACCTACTCTATGTAGTCCTATGGCACCTGCCTTTCATGACGAAAAAAAGGACATCCACTTCTTTGAATCTGAATTGCATAACACTTCTTTAGTTATTGATAAGCACGATTATTAGGTACGAGTGACTGAAAAGTTGGATGTGATTTTGCCTAGCATATGAATCAGTGCAGATATTCTAATGTACAATTTTGCATTTTCTTGCAAACATACACTGCTTTGAATGAATGTGAGATATATTGTGCAGTGGCTAAATGGCAATATGTACTGTATGTATATTTAGGCAAGTGAGTGAGATATCCACTTTTCAACTTCCCAGTTGTTGCTGTGGACTCCAGAGACCCAGTGGCATTATTTCACTGTGCCACTATGCCTGCTCCTGTCGTTGGCCAACTATAAATTCAGCCTCTTTGATTTCTGCCAGGCACTGCAAACCTGCTGACAAGCAGAATAGGCCCAGGCACACCGCACACACTGTTGCCTCAATAGATGTCCCCCATCAGCAAAAGTGACATAATTTGTTGCATGTTATTGGGGAGGTTGGAAGGGGAGTAATAACACAGGCATTTGGCATGTGGCGTGGCTTTGGGGAGCTGCTGAATAGTTTAGTCTAATGAAGAGAGATTTCCTGGAACTCGTGCCACTTACAGGCCCATTGTCAATTAATTAGTAAACTGTTGACCCTCCAAGTGGCGTTCCTCTTTAGTATGTTTATCAGAAAGGCTTATGTACCTCTACCTAATGAAATCTTATTTGGTATTATTACCCAAACACACTGTGAGAGGTGATTTGAAGGAGTCAGGCACAGGAAGGTAAATCACAGAATACAGAGCTTATTCCGTAGTACAGAGTTACGCTGGATAGCGTCAAACAGACACACAGGGAAAATATACCCCGGCAATACAATGTACACGTAGCTCAACCGAGCTACATTCTCCTCACATTAAACAATCACCCACAAGGACAAGGGGGGCTGAGGGAGCACTTATACACGTACTAATGAGGGGATATGAACCAGGTGTGTGTAATAGACAAGACAAAACAACTGGAATGATGAGATATGGAGCGGCAGTGGCTAGAAGGTCAGTGACGACGAACGCCGAAGCCTGCCCGAACAAGGAGAGGAGGCAGCTTCGGAGGAAGTCGTGACACACACAGACTATTACCCAAACAAACATACAGACAAACACACATTATTACCACAACACAGAGAACCCCACACTCTAAAAAATGCTGGGTTAAAAACACCCCAATTTGGGTAAATATTGGACAGAACACACATTGGGTTATTTTCACCCAGCCAGTCATATTTGATATGTGTATATACAGTATACTGTATATACCTCACATGTGACTCATAATAAGACTAAGCAATTAGCCTATTTTGCGCTCTGATGTCCGCTGGGACTACACAGTCATATCAAGCATGTTCAACTCTAGTTTGGTGTGTCGCAATTAATTTTTCATAAGTAAAAACACAACAAGCTTTAGAATTAACATCTTCTTCAATTTTTTCTTATGCATGCTAATATGTTGCCAGTAATGAAGAATTTCATCCCTAGTCGAATCAAATGTAAGACCATTCTTGCCTTTTTTGATCAAATCATGAATATGAGTTGATTGCCATAACTCAAGAATATCAATTGCTTGCATATTCGCCATCATGTAAGCTACGTATTTGTTATATATCGGGGAATCTAAGAGAATAAACTCAAATATAGTCCAAAGTATCATAAAATACAACAAGTCGGAAGTCTCCATTTACTGTACCTTTAAAGTTATCAATATAATCCATAAGTTCCTAATGATATATCACGTCGGGGTTACCATTTACTGTAATGGGCAGTAATATTTCATATGTGTATATACAGTATATTATATATACATCACATGACTCATCATAAGACTAAGCAATTAGCCTATTAAAATGTTTATCTGACTCCATAAAAATAAGAATAAATATACAAGCAAGCATTAGGCAATGATTTGAGTTTGACTAGCAAGAATTGGTATACATTTTTTTGACCAAGTTACTCATGGCCTCTAGTTTTCTCGGTGCCAAATTAGAAAAAAAGTACCCAATCTATGCTTGAGTTATTTGACCATGTCCAGGGGAAAGAAATAAAAAGAATTCAGACAATAACAATAGATTTCGCTGTGAACCGACCCCTAATTATAGTGCATTCGGAAAATATTCAGACTCCTTCCCTTTTTCCACATTTTGTTACATTACAGCCTTATTCTAAAATGTACTCATCAATCTACACATAAGGTCATTTTTTGTTGTTGCTAAAAACCTGTTTTCGCTTTGTTATTATGGGTATTGTGTGTAGTAGATTGATGAGGAAAAAAACAATTTAATCAATTTTAGAATAAGGCTGTAACGTAACAAAATTTGGAAAAAGTCAATGGGTCTGAATACATTCTGAATGCATTGTATGTAACATAACACCACCATGCTAGCCTTGATAAACCTTGGCATGTGCACGATACCTTACATAACCTATTGCTCCTTCATAGTTTCATAGTTTAACAGGTCTCCCTGTTCTTGTTGACTCAGAATATCAACTGTAAGTGACTCTTATCAACTGTATGCAAGAGGTTTTATTGTCTTGTCATGAATTCAGCCTTCTCTGTGTCCCTCTTGCCATCCCCCATTGTCTCACACCTCTTTGATGCAGATGTTCTGTTGCGATAACATCCTGTAGGTCTGACACAGTATCTAATTGGAGGTTAACTTTACAGTAATTCTATTGGTCAACAACTCAGATTTTGAATTGTGACTCACTATGTGTGCAATAATAGTGTTTAACATGGTTTTTGAATGACTACCACATTTCTGTACCCCACACATACAATAGTGGTGGCTGCATCATGTTATGGGAATGCTTGTAATCGTTAAGGACTGGGTAGCTTTTCAGGAAGAAAAAAACAGAGTTTGGAGCTAAGCACAGGGAAAATCCTAGAAGAAAACCTGGTTCAGTCTGCTTTCCATCAGACACTGGGAGATTAATTCACCTTTTAGCAGGACAATAACATAAAACACAAGGCCAAATCTACACTGGAGTTCCTTACCAAGAAGACTGTGAATGTTCCTGGGTGGCTGAGTTACAGTTTTGACTTAAATATACTTGAAAATCTATGGAAAGACCTGAAAATGGTTGTCTAGTAACAACCAATTTGACAGAGCTTGAAGAATTCTGAAAAGAATAATGGGCAAATGTTGCACAATCCAGGTATGGAAAGCTCTTAGAGACTTACTCAGAAAGACTCACAGATGTAATCGCTGCCAAAGGTGCTTCTACAAAGTATTGACTCAGGGGTGTGAATACTTATGCTATTTCTATATTTCATTATCAATACATTTGTTAACATTTCTATAAACATGTTTTCCCTTTGTCATTATGGGGTATTGTGGGTGAGAAAATACACTGCTCAAAAAAATAAAGGGAACACTAAAATAACACATCCTAGATCTGAATGAATGAAATAATCTTATTAAATACTTTTGTCTTTACATAGTTGAATGTGCTGACAACAAAATCACACAAAAATGATCAATGGAAATCAAATTTATCAACCCATGGAGGTCTGGATTTGGAGTCACCCTCAAAATTAAAGTGGAAAACCACACTACAGGCTGATCCAACTTTGATGTAATGTCCTTAAAACAAGTCAAAATTAGGCTCAGTAGTGTGTGTGGCCTCCACGTGCCTGTATAACCTCCCTACAATGCCTGGGCATGTTCCTGATGAGGTGGCGGATGGTCTCCTGAGGGATCTCCTCCCAGACCTGGACTAAAGCATCCGCCAACTCCTGGACAGTCTGTGGTGCAACGTGGCGTTGGTGGATGGAGCGAGACATGATGTCCCAGATGTGCTCAATTGGATTCAGGTCTGGGGAACGGGTGGTCCATAGCATCAATGCCTTCCTCTTGCAGGAACTGCTGACACACTCCAGCCACATAAGGTCTATCATTGTCTCGCATTAGGAGGAACCCAGGGCCAACTGCACCAGCATATGGTCTCACAAGGGGTCTGAGGATCTCATCTCGGTACCTAATGGCAGTCAGGCTACCTCTGGCGAGCACATGGAGGGCTGTGCGGCCCCCCAAAGAAATGCCAGCCCACACCATGACTGACCCACCGCCAAACCGGTCATGCTGGAGGATGTTGCAGGCAGCAGAACGTTCTCCACAGCGTCTCCAGACTCTGTCACGTCTGTCACATGTGCTCAGTGTGAACCTGCTTTCATCTGTGAAGAGCACAGGGCGCCAGTGGCGAATTTGCCAATGTTGGTGTTCTCTGGCAAATGCCAAACGTCCTGCACGGTGTTGGGCTGTAAGCACAACCCCCACCTGTGGACGTCGGGCCCTCATACCACCCTAATGGAGTCTGTTTCTGACCGTTTGAGCAGACACATGCACATTTGTGGCCTGCTGGAGGTCATTTTGCAGGGCTCTGGCAGTGCTCATCCTGCTCCTCCTTGCACAAAGGCGGAGGTAGCAGTCCTGCTGCTGGGTTGTTGCCCTCCTACGGCCTCCTCCACGTCTCCTGATGTACTGGCCTGTCTCCTGGTAGCGCCTCCATGCTCTGGACACTACGCTGACAGACACAGCAAACCTTCTTGCCACAGCTCGCATTGATGTGCCATCCTGGATGAGCTGCACTACCTGAGCCACTTGTGTGGGTTGTAGACTCCATCTCATGCTACCACTAGAGTGAAAGCAACGCCAGCATTCAAAAGTGACCAAAACATCAGCCAGGAAGCATAGGAACTGAGAAGTGGTCTGTTGTCACCACCTGCAAAACCAGTCCTTTATTGGGGGTGTCTTGCTAATTGCCTATAATTTCCACCTGTTGTCTATTCCATTTGCACAACAGCATATGACATTTATTGTCAATCAGTGTTGCTTCCTAAGTGGACAGTTTGATTTCACAGAAGTGTGATTGACTTGGAGTTACATTGTGTTGTTTAAGTGTTCCCTTTATTTTTTTGAGCAGTGTATTTTTAATCCATTTTGAATTCAGGCTGTAACATAACAAAATGTGGAATAAGTCAAGGGGCATGAACACTTTCCGAAGGCACTGTACATATCAAATATTACCCCACTACACTGCAATATCTTCCTTCCAGCCCTCCACCAGTGAAACTCTGAAAATTAGGAAGCAATTAGTGAGCGAGTGGCAATGCTGCTGCTTTCTCTCTTTCTGCCCGTATGGATGGAGCGTCGTTAACCAATAAGAGCTTCACATAAGGGGGGCATCTCTGCCCTCTGCAAATGTCAGCTCACCTGTGAGTTCTTCTCAGAGCCAACCCACCTAGTAGAGATGGAGGTGGCAGTCCGAAGCTCTCTCTCTCCGAACTGCCTCCAGCCCAGCCTCAATTTAGAATGCACATATTCTAAAAGGGACTTTTCACGCTTCTCCTTGCATATTTCATGTAGCATTTCATTCAGCATTAGATTCTCTCCTGTGTGTGTAAGCATTCTTTGAAATATGAGGTAGCTGGATAGGTACTAGAAAACCATGAAAAATAGAAGAGGGATCAGGAATAATATTACTGCTCTACAGCCAGGCTCTCCTGAATGTAAATGTGGCGCAACGTTTCTGTTCAGCACCTGGCTTTCAAAGGGAAATATCAGCATCAGAATTAAAAAGAATAACGAAACAATTAATGCAAATTTCAAATTCAAGAATATATATACATTAATATAATACCATAATGATTGATTGTAGGTTAGAGTGCTACAGACTACGCTAACTAAACCTAAATTAACTCCAAAAAAAATAATTACCTAATAAAGGAGTTCTAGTGTTAAAGAAAAATCCACTCAAACATTATTTTTTTGTATTTTCTTCATTAGTCCACTGTTAATACAGTCCCAATGTTTTGCATGTCAGCAGTCAAGTTTTCAAGATATTGGACTTTCAAGAAGCAAAATGTCACTTGCCACATCATCATGATGATGCGTTTTGCAGTATGTTACCCTCAGGCTCTGCTCACCAACCCAGACAAAGACACGGCTAAAAATAATCTCTGTCCTGTTTGCAGTGGCTGCCTTTGTGTCACCCTGTGACATGTGCCTCCATGACATGTGGCAGCCAAGACACCTATTACAGTGTGTAGGTCGCTAAGGAGCAGCGCAGGGTTCAATGGATGGACAGAGGAGTGTTAGGCGAAGCCCCTGACTGTAAACCTCTAAATCTGTGTCAAAAGATGGCACTGTCATTCTGTCATTCCAATGGACTAGCTGCCTGAATACCTTGAAATCTCTGGCTTCTTAGTGAGGTATATTGCAATACCTCTGCGATATGAAAACTGCAATAGTGGAATATAAATACTAATTCTTCCACAGCCAATTGAATGAGCATGTTGAAAATAGAGTGGGTATAGTCCATATTGTTGAAGATGGCGATTGGTCATACATTTAGGTGAAAAGAAGCTTAGGAAACGAGGGGGAAAATGTGTTTCGTTGGAGTATCACATTGCCTCACACCTGTAGCCAATGTTTGATTCTTCTTCATCCCCTTCTTTGGAGGAGCTAGCTGTAACTGTGTCTGCTGTGGATTGGTCACCCTCCAATCCACACATGGATTACTGTAGATGGAGATGAACACCCAGGCACAGCGAGCACCAACCATGCCCAGTGGAGCGGAGCCAAGAGCCAAGACTTGTCAGCACATACTCAGGTACAGTGACAGGCTAGGCCTCAGCCATCCAGCCAGCCATCTATCCAGACAGCCAGCGACACACACAGACACACACAGGGAGTGAAGTGAACAAAGCCCCCCCACCAAATCAACTCCCTGTCTTGGTTCTGGGCCAAGAGGAGTCTATGTCTTGACGAGTCCTCGGCGGGCCAAGCCGGGCGAGGGAATGATCTGTTTTTATGTTCTATTGAAGTGTTTTGCTTTGAGGAAATATCAATCTGTTCCCACAGTGGGGCGATTTCATAGTGAGTCAATATGGCGTGATGGTGATGGTGGAGCTGGATGATTGTCTCAGAGCATCACTGACTATACGTTAATGACCTGCTGGACAGTGCTGCTGATGGCACAGGGAGACCAGGACAGTGTCCCAAATGGCACGCTGTTCCCTATATAGTGTACTACTTTTGACCAGGGTCCATAGGGCTCTGGTCAAAAGTAGTACACTATATAGGGAATAGGGCTCAGTTCAGAAGTAGTGCACTATATAAGGAATAGGGTGTTTTAGGGCCTTCCTCTGACAGTGCCTGGTATAGAGGTCCTGGATGTCAGGGATTCGGCCCCAGTGATGTACTGGGCCGTACGCACTAACCTCTGTAGCGCCTTGCAGTTGGATGCCAAGCTGTTGCCATACCAAGCAGTGATGCAGCCAGTCAAGATGCTCTCAATGGTGCAGCTGTAGAACTTATTGAGGATCTGAGGGCCCATGCCGAATCTTTTCAGCCTCCTGAGGGGGAAGATGCGTTGTCGTGCCCTCTTCAAGACTCTGTTGTTGTGTGTGGACCATGATAATTGGCGTGGACACCAAGGAACTTGAAGCTCCACTACAGGCCCAGTTATACAACTAGCTAGACTAAAATCAAATCAACTTTTTCATTTTATTTTATTTGGTACAATGCAGGGTAGAGATCCACACATCATTCTGATCAAATAGCACTATAAAAATGAAATTGTGTCCTGCTGTGTACTTGGTTCATTATAATCTGTAATGAGGTTGTCGTCGGCGGAGGCTCACGCTCCCCTGGAAAAAGGGCGGCTATCAGGCGATCTCCCTATTGTCTGACCTACAGGATATTACTTTTATTAGGACCAAATGACATTTTAATAAAGCACAGGGGACGATAATTAAGGACGGACAACATTGTTGTTTATCATTGCCCCCCTATGATGGGCACACATGGCTCTGTGATACGACTGGCACATTAATAATAGACGAGGGGGCTGCGGTGGGCGGATTATTGAACCGGCTTTTGCCACACGCTCCGCTGATGATGGATAGGTGTCAAGCACAGGTCTCCTCAGCATTTGTCTCCATTTCATTTAACACCTGTTCACGGTCCATTGTGGATGGCCTTTCGTGGCGCCACGGGCTGTGCCTATCAGTGCTGCATAACGCAGAGCAGAGCCTCTTTCCCCCTCAGAAGCAATGAGCAGACGCCACAAAGGGAACAAATACACTTTTCACCTGACTATTAGCATAAAGGAACTCCAGGGTGTAGTGGAAAAATAGTGAACAAATGAGAATGATGATGAAGGCCAGTGATGATGATGCGTCTAGTGACTTGAAGGCGCAAAGGGCCAGCGTGAGGACTCAATCACGATTTATGGCATTGTCTGGATGGCTGACCATTTGATGGCTAACACAAAAGTTCAACACACCTTATCCGTGGCTTTCTCCGGGGCGGGACTTTCCCATAGAACCCTAGGAGCACGGACATCGTCGGGGTGTGAAAACAGATAAACTTCAATCTACGAATTGAATGAAATAAATTGTTGTGTTTGGATTGTTTCAAGAGGTCATAAAGAATTTTGAGATAATTTATTTTATTTTAAGTGCTATGGATTTCTTTTTACAGAATTGCTGTGTTATTCTGTCCGTCGGACAGCGGTCAGTTCAAAGAGGGAGCGACATAGATGTGCGCTCCTATCATTTAGATAAGAG
The DNA here is from genome assembly GCF_964263955.1 of Coregonus lavaretus. NCBI lineage: Eukaryota > Metazoa > Chordata > Actinopteri > Salmoniformes > Salmonidae > Coregonus > Coregonus lavaretus. The sequence goes on from NC_140019.1 coordinate 6,869,925, forward strand.
AGGTTCAAGAATGCGTGTGGTGTTTTATGCCTTTTGTTTATTGTTTTGGCCAAACAAAGTGATGTTAATTAGACGATGGGAGATACTGAGATTTGGCGCACTGGTGAGAAAAAAGATTGGTGGAAACTTTGCTCATGGAGTCATTGTTAACCAATCTCCTGATGTATCGTTCCGTTACACTATAGTATCTTTTATACTTTTAGATATTTTGTATCTTTTGACATTGAAGGCTTCTGATATGTACCATTTGCTAATTGTATTTCTTATTGCATAACTGTAGTAAATCTGATTACTTTTAAATGGATATGAGCGGAAGTCCTCATATTTCAGAATAATATTCCTTGAATTATTATTTGAAGGTCTAATGGTAAATGTTATTCACACTACACATAGAATATATGCTTGGCATCTAACTGTGCGTCTCTGAGCTAAGGTTAAGTCAATAATTTAATGCTAGGACATTGATTGCAAGATATTACCCATGGGCGGCGCACAATTGGTCCAGCGTCGTCCAAGGTAGGGGAGGGTTTGGCCTGCAGGGATGTGGGTTCGTTTCCCACAGAAGGCCAGTATGAAAAAAAAATAATAATATATATATTTACATGTATGCATTCACTAACTGTAAGTTGCTCTGGATAAGAGCGTCTGCTAAATTACTAAAATGTAAATGTAAATGTAAATATTAGCTCATTGTCTCTTAGTCTCTTACTAATTGCATAACAGTTATCTTGGACACATGTACAGTAACTTATAGTATTCCGAATGGTGATGCAAGGCTTGCTACTTTGGCCAGACCCATCAAATACGCTTATGGGCCTTTAGCATTCACATGATAATGGAGTCAGACTGAATATTATATTATGATCGTATTACTGCTACACTAATTTCTGTCATCCTCAATCGGAGTGGATTTTCACTCCTCACAGCAGCAGCAGACCAGTGGAAACTCATGAACTAATGCTTCGGGGAGGCAGAGAGGAACACGAGAAACATTTTGATTATTAGAAAAGCTGGCCAAATTGTAGCCTCCAGGACATGTATCCAGAATGGCCTTGACAATGTGGGATCTAAAGACAGTGTCTCATCCAGACTGAATAGAGGGGGGCCAAGCCGCATTCCAATCACATCAAGAAGAACAGCAGAACCCCACTCTGACCACTGGGGTTTTTCAACATTCTGTTAGTTACCCCTCATCCACACTGACACACTCCTATAAAAACATAGTAGAGCAAGCAAGTGTGTTGTGGATTGTTGTTTCTCTGTCTATACCCTTGTCGATGGAGTTACTATAGGTATCTTGTCGGGGGGGAATAAGATTTGTCTTTTGCTTCTCTTTGTCCTCTTTTATTCGTCATAGTCACCCCTGCTTGTGCTTTGATCAGGTAAATGCGTCTTTGGCAATGGACTATGCAAGGTAAGCACTATTCCACAGAAGCAAAGAAGTCATTTGATTTTCCCCTTTATGCATATTTCATGAACACAGAGAAGATTATGAGACGGCCATGGAAAGTTAAGTCGGCCCTGTTGTAGTTGTTTTACACTTGCTTGCTTTGCTTATACAGTTCATAAAGTTACACTTATTCAAGCAGAAGGCTTTTTTGTGAGGTGCTATCCATAAGTGCCTCATACCTAATTCAACGCCTAATGAAAGTCCTTTTCATCAGGAGTGGAGGGCCTTAATGCAGGCTAGTAAATGGATTTTAGATCAGCATAGTCCTTCCGTAGCTTCAGCTAACAACTTTGCACACTGTTTTATCAGTGAATCACTACTACATTGCCCAGAGACATTATGCTATCCAAAATGTAGATTGCATCTACAGTACATAGCTGAACAAAGGATGCAGTTACGCAACCAGATTATTGGTATTATTACAATCACAGAGCGAGACACATGCCTAACAAACAGACACAGTATGTGATATGAAGATTTTTCTCATCTGCTTGTGCAGACACAAGCTATGGGAGGATGGTGGATAAAAGAGTAGCCATGCAGTATCTCTATGATGCTGTGTGCACCCTGGTCTTGGCTTCCCTATTCCCCAGGTCCCTGTGCTGTTTCCTGCCGGCGCTCAGCCCACAGACCATTACCGGCCTGGCCTCTCTGTCTGTGTGGCAGGGCACTCTCCCTGAGACCAGGTGCCAGTCAAGATGGATGTTCTTGTTGGGCCAGGCTCCCATGTGACCGATGCGTCCAGCGCCAGTCTGTGTGTGCCAGTCCCACAGGGCGTGCCACGGAGCAAAGCACCGCTCCGAGCCGCTCCACACTACTGCTGCTGCAGAGAGCCAGGGGTTCAGGCAGCACACTACAGCACATCCAGTCTGCTCACAGTCAAACTGGAATACTAAAACCATTGTTTCCGTGTCCCTTCGTTCATCCTTCACGTTTTTTGGCGATAATATGTTCCGTCATGTAATTCAAAAAATGGTCTGCCACATCTGTTTTACTAATCAAACAGCTCAATAGCTCCTCAAAGATCGTTTCAGAATGATTGGAGACAAGAAGCACAACCTCTAGTATTGACAATAAATGTGTCAATTTACGGAAACCTCTGTTGCAAAACATAATTTCATGGGATACCGAAGGTAGTTCAGTCTTCTCCACTTTTGATTGTGATTTATTCTTGCTTTGTCTCAGCACATGTACATATGTACAGCGTATTGTGGAGCATTACGGCTGCTAACCTCTGGTTGCACTCGGCTTCCCTTATGGCTTGGCTGTCAACATGCATTTTCAAGTAACACTAATGGTGTTCATAGACTCCCATTCCCATGGACTTTTCCTATGTAGACTTTTTACACTCCACCATGTCTTCCGCTGTCTGTGTGACCGAGCCGTGGCCAGGTCCTGATGTACGCCAGTGAGGTAGGTCACCTTACTGTTACTGTAGGTCAACCTTGCTGTCGTGCAAGACCACTACTAGAAAGAGCCAGGGCACTTGACACAGCAAGGCAGATAAATAAAACGTCCCTGCTCTGATAATGGCGGCCCATCCCAACACAAGGTTCCTTTATGAACCTGGGTTTCTGTGGCAACAGCGCCCGGTCCCTGTGTCTGAAGGCTGCTGGGCTGGATGGAGGAAGTTCATATTTTATTGATGCTGAACGACGGCCTGGGAAACAGCCGCAGCCTTATCTGATAGCTGACAAAACCTTTCAGCCGTCCATGCTCTCCGCTCCACAAAAGCCTGATGACGGAAGGTTTACAGCTGAGAGAGTAGAAAAGTTATCTGATCCTAACTGCACCGTATGCAAGTCTCCCAGTCACTCAGCTCCCATCAGAAATTAAGAGGCTATTTTCCCCCCTATATAGTGCATAAGCTCCTCTGTCTGCAAAAGCCACAACTTCTCCATACTCTATAATTACATTTACTGCTGGCTGAAGAGTGTGTGCTACTGTGCTTCCATCATATTTGGATGTTATCAGGTAAACCCTATTTTCCAACTATAAACCAATGCTTACCTCGTATTGCAACACTGTTTCAACAAGCAGATGGGGATGAATATTACCCATGTGGACAGTTAGCTAGAACACACTGTGGTCACGGCCAGTAGGCAGTATGTGTATCCTGTTTGCAGGTGCATTTCATTGTGACTGAGCTGTGTACAGTGTGTCCTGTCTAGCCATAGGGCTGCAATGTGGAGCTAATCTCCCCTGGAGGCTGACTGGGCTGGCTGCTCTCTGTCAGAGCCACAGCAACAGCACAGCCTCATAGAGGGACCCAGGCAGCCATGTCTGCAGGCTACAGCAGTCGGCGCGGGCAGAGACACGGCCAGCCCAGAGATGTCAGCTGTAGAGGTTTGTGGAGAACGCCACAGAGGCCTGATGCTGATGAAGAGGTGGAACCAGTCCATCT